>NW_024103572.1:0-27457 GCF_003945595.2 Pipra filicauda | reverse complement strand
AACCCTAACCCTAACACTAACCCTAACCCTAACCCTAAACCCTAACCCTAACCCTAAACCCTAACCCTAACCCTAACCCTAACTCAGATACACTAGCTGAGGGCCAGACACACTCAGACACATTCACACAGAGAAACACTTCAACACACTCAGACACACTCAAACACACTCCCACACAATCAGTCACATAAATCCATGCTCAAGCATGCTCAGGCACACACTTGAACACACTCAGACATACTCAAACCCATTCGGACCCAGAAACACTCAGACACACTTGTACACATTGACACACACTCAGATACAGTCAGAGATTCTGAGATACACTCACACATCCTCAGAAAAACTCATACACAACTGCAAACACTCAGAAATGCTCAGACACACCTGCAAACACGGAGAAACAATCCGACCCATAAATACATGCTCAGAAACACTCAGGCACACTGAGGCACAGTCGCACACACCCAGACACACTCAGATGCACTCAGACACACTAGCACATGCTCACACACAGTCAGATACACTTAGACACAGACATAAGCCCACACACAGACACATTCTCACACACTCAGACACACTCAAACATACTTGCACACACTCATGAACAATTAAACACGGACACACTGAAACACACTCGAACACCCTTAGACACATAAATACATGCTCAGGAACACTCGGGCACACACAGAAAAACTCAGACACGCTCAGACACAACCAGATACTCTCCTGCACACCCAGACACACTCAGAAAAGCTGATACACACTCAGACACACTGGCACACATGCAGGCAATCTCAGACACTCTCAGGCAACACTCATACACACTTGAACACAGTCAGACACACTCATAAATGCTCACAGGAAATCAGACACACTCAGACACGCTGAGACACTGTCAAAAGCACTCACACACAGACAAAATAAGTCAGGCTCAGATATGCTCACATATGCTCAGACACTGTTGTAAAAAACTACAAACACACACACTGACCCCATAACTACATACTCAGGCAAACTCAGACACAGACAAACTCAGACACACTCATATACACTCAGACACAGATAGACTCAAGCACTTGAACATAGACACAGACACACTGAGACACACTCAGACACACTCGCACACCCCCAGACACAACTGCAAACAAAACTCCGATGCACTCAGAGATACTCAGACACACTCGCACAGAGCCAGACACACTCAGACACATTTGCGCACACTCAGACTTGAACACACTAACACACTCCCACACATTCAGACAAGTGCAGACACAGAGAAAGACTCGCACACACTCAGATAAACTCAGACACACTCTCACAGAGTCACACAGAATCAGACACTGTCGCACTCCCTGAGAAAAATAAACAGGCAGACACTCTGGCACGTAGACTCACTCGGAGACACTCATGCTCACTGAGACATATTCCTATGGACTCAGACTCAGACATTCTTACACACATGCAGAAAAACAGACACACACTAACAGGCACAAAGTCAGACACACTCTCTCACACTGAGACACACTCTCTCAAACACGCACAAGTTTAGACACTTGAAAACACTCTGACACAGTCCCACACAATTAGAGATATTCTGAGAATCTCAGACACGTTAAAACAGGCTCAGACATACTTGTACAACCACAAACACTTTACAATCACTCAGAGAGACAAACGCACTCATAAGCATTCGAAAACAGTCTAGGGCAAGCAGAATAAGAGACGCTCAGGCACAGACACACCCAGAAACACTCAGTCACAGAATCAAACATGTTTAGATAACTAGGAAACCATTAGGTTATATCTATCAAAATCAGACACACTTGTGCACAGTGAGGTACTTTTGCAGAAAACCTCGCACTCTCACACTCATTGAGACACAGTAAGCAAGACTCGGAGAGGCTAACAATTACTCAGACAAAGATACATGTCCTCACACCGTCTTAAACTCCTGAGGAGAGACACAGTAGTAGATACTCCTTCTCTTTTCAAACAAAATGAGAGATACTCGCATATACTCTCTCACACTTGTCTTCAACAAAAAAGTTGGAAATACATTCTCTCGTAGAAGTTGAACGAGCTCAGGAAAAAATCAGACAAATAGCGAAACACTCCGAAATATATTAGTGTGTGCGCGTTTGTCTGATTGTGCGTGTGTTCCAGTGTCGGTGAGTTCGTGCGAACATGTTCGTGTTTGTCTGTGTTGTCATATATGGGAATGTGTCTGAGTTGTTGGGAATGAGGGTTCGTAATTGCAGCCAAATGTGTGAGAGTGTGTCTGAGCATCTGTGAGTGTTGTTGATTGCTCCTGAACGCCTCTAATTTTGTGTGAATATGTGCGAGTGTATCTCGGTGTGTTTCAATTATCGAGTTCTTCTGAATTTTCTACATTTTTCTGGGTTTTTTATCATTTCTGCCTGTTTTAATGTGTATGAGTGTGTCTGCTTTTAGCAAGGCTGTCAGATAATGTGCGAGAGGACGTGTGCGTGTTTGTGGGCTTGTCTGCCTCTAAGAATGTCTGGGTTTGTTCGTGGCTGTCATTGTGTGTGGGGGTGTGCCATAGTGTGTTCACAGGAGCGCCAACATTTGTTTTTGCGAGTGTGTCTGAGGTTTTTCCATTTTTTCTCTTTTTTTGCCACTAATTGCTACTTTGTGTTGATATGTATATGTGTACAACTTTTTTCTCAGTGTGTCTATGTGTGTTTGGGAGTGCGTTTACTGAAATTTTTCTTTTCATGTGCAGTTGTGTTTGAAGCTGTCTCGGTGTTTCTGATCCTGCCTTACTGTGTTTGTCTGTATTTGCATGTCTTGGCGTGTGTCTGGTTATTTGTCAGAGTGTGTGGCTGGCTGAGTCCTAGTGTGTCCGGGAGTGTACGAGTTTGGATATTTGCAAAGACCTCTGGGCGATTGCGGGTGTGTTTTGGTGTGTTATACTTGTGCAACTGTGTTTTTTTGTTCTCCCATGTGCACGGGTCTGTTGGCCCTTACAAAGTTGTGGATGGGTGTGCTCGTGTGTTCTTGTGCGAGTAGAAGTAAGCCTGAGGGTGATCGAGTTTGCATGACTGCGATTGGCTGCGTTTGGCTGAACCTGGGTGTGTTCCGTTCTGTACGGGTTTACTTCAGTGTTCTCGGCTGTACAGGGTGTTTTTCGGTGCACTCACCTGTGCACCCCCGTGTACACAGAAGAACAATCGACCGGCGAATTATTGACCTTACAGCCAGGAAGGAAAGCCCTGAGCCCTCCACCTCTTTTCTGCTGCTGCGCCGCTCTCTGCACTACATCTGCACTGCATGCTCTTTCTGCCGGGATATTTTTGCTCTGGGAGGAATATATTTCCGTATTTAATTTTGACATTCGGACTGAAACTTTCAGGACAACTCTCTTCCAATAGAACGAGTGCCCTTCGAGCAAGGAAAGAAAGTCCTGACCCTCCGTCTCTCCTATGCAGTTGCTGCTCAGATTTCCTCACTACGTGCGCATCAAGATCTTTCTGCGGAGGAACATTTGTTCTGGTAGAACTCTTCTTCCATATGGAATTTTGGCCCCGCAGAGCTCCTCGCTTCCCAGTGGGTCTATATGCAAACAACTGCCATTCCAGCCAAGAAAGAAAGCCCTGTCGCTCCTTGTCTACTGTGCAGGTTTTTCTCCACTCACGGCAAAACAGGCACAGCTAGTGCTATCTTCCCGGGCCCTTTTGTTCTTAAAGAAATCTTCCCCGGTCCAAAACTCTTGGTGTCCACTAGTGCCGATATTGGTGCGCCAACGACCTTTGAGAGACAGAGGGTGAGACCTCTCTTTCCTGCTTGGAAGGGCAGTAGTTCACCTGCCGATTTCCACAGGTGTTCTCGGGTGGTCTCCCGAGGCAACTCACCAAACACACCTCTGAACACACAAACACACCCGTTCAACCTCGAACACACTTGTGCACACCAGAATACACTGTGGACGACCAAAGCAGAACCGTGCACACCTGAGCACTCCCGTGAACAGAGCACACCCAGGCATACCCATGCGCATTATTTTTCACTCGCACACAACCAGAAAAACCAAAAGCAACTCGCAAACACTCACACACGCAGATATTCGCACACACTAGGAGAGAATAAAAAAAAAGTTTTATTTTGGTGTAGGTGTGTGTATCTGTGTGTGCGAAAGTGTTTGTGACTGCTTACAGGTGTGTTTCCCTGGGAATTCTTGCGGGTGTATTTGGGTTATTCCCGGTGTGCTCGGGTATGCTCGAGTGTGCACAGATATGCTTGGTTTTGCTCTGATATGCTCCGGTATGCTTGGTTGTGCACAGATGCACTTGGATTTTCTCGAATGTTTTCAGGTCTACAGGGGTGATTTTGTTGCGTTCCGGTGTGCACAGGTGAGCATACCGAAACACACCTCTGCAAGCCTGCTGGTGAACGACCTACTATCCAACCAGGAAAGAAATCCATGATCTTTTCTCTCTCCTGAGAGGGTGTTGCATCATTCTCGGAACTACATTGCTCTTTCTCTCCAAGAACCTTTGCTCTGGGAGGAATATAGTTCCTTATACAATTTTGACCCGCGGACGCTCACCTTTCTCTTCTCCTATCCTTTGCAGGTAGCCCACGCCAGCCAAGGATGGCCATCTTCACGCTCAAAAACTGAAAACCAAACTCACTGACCCAAAAATCACGTCGCCCATGCCACGCCGAGTGGCGACCCACCCTCTCGCTCTTCTGCTCTGCTTTCCTCCGATTCTGCTGGACACCCTGTCTGCTGGCCTCTGAACAGAAAAAGGACTCTTCAACTCACCTAAGAAGCTCAATGAAAGCTCAATGAACCTTTTCATAATTCTCAAGGTCAGTCAGGAGAACCAGGTCAGTTACATGGTGCATTCATCCTCATGGCAAGTCTTCGCCAACGAAGATTAGAGAAAGACCTCTACCCACTTTTGCTACAAGCGAGGTGGTGATACAAGTCTTTGGAACTGTGGGTAAGACCTTCGAGCTTGCGCAATGGATTTTTTTAGGTGAGACTCTATGAGCTGAAATGAGCTTACCCTTTAAACAGTTGCCAGTGTATTTTGGTGCTAAAAAAAACCTACGGAGCAGTTAATAACTGGCGAGATAAGAAAGGATTTATTTGACAAGGCCAAAATATTATACAACACGCCCACCTTGCCTGAGAGGTTACATTTTATAACTTTATCTATCCAATCCCGGATGTGTCCACCCTGCGACCTTTCCTCTGGTCCGCCCCGGGCCCACCCCCTTAGAATTGGGTCAGGGGACTTTTTGGGACAACCTACTTCATCATTCTCATCATCCTCAGAGCACAAAGGATACCTAATTCTTGACTCCGTTTTGTTATTCAGGCTCTGATACGCTGTTCTCCAAACAGTCTAGGTCTTGCCTTGAAAAAGACAAAACACTGCCACTGAATTCAGGAGTAGGTTTGAAATGAGGAGCATAGAATGGGGTAAGAGGTTTAGGGAGTGTAAACAAGGGACAGGAACAAGAGACAAGGTGTGGGGGGAGGGAGGTCTCTGCTTTTTAAAACTTAAAATTCTTACAAATATTACAAAAATAAAATACCATTAGGGGCTTAAGGCATCAGTACCCCCTTTAGAGATTAAACAAGGCTCAAATTCAGCACTCACTTATAAAGAGTATTTGATGCTTTTTGCTATAGCCAAATGTAAATTTGGGTTTTGAAATTAATTCATAGTTCCTAACCGTACTAAGCAATACAAACAAGAGAAGCAAACTTAAACAATATTTTTACAGTTCCTATAACAGTCCTTGCTGTTCTACTTTTCTCAGGAACAGAGGTTTTCTTATTCGTGGGTGAAATTCAGGGTTTTTGATGATAACTGTCCACATTGGAGACGGTCTGCTGGACTTAAAAACAGTTCTTTCCTTTTGGCTTGCAGGAGTTTCAGTCTTAGTGCAACATAAACTCAGTCCTTGGGCTGGAACATAGGAGCAGGATTGTCCAGCTTCACAGGCCCAAGCGACATGATAAATCTCTGCAGTTCCTGCAAAGCAGATCTTAAAACATTAAACAGTTCTACAGACAAACCTCTTTATGCAACTATGGATTCGATGAAGCGTGACTCTATCTTTGATGAAAATTTCATAGGAATTTTGGATATTGGAATTCCTGTATTTCAGTCTTCTGAGAGAGGAGCTTGTGTTTATATCACATAAAAGCATTAACTGCCAGTCACAGATCTAATAGGCCAGTCAAGGGCTTAACTGACGCAGATTGTGTCTGGAGGCAGACAGCATCCTGGCAGTGCCAGTAGCCCACAAGAGATAGCTTATACTCCCTGGACAAATTCTAGGCCTTACCGGGTGAAGGTTTCCTGTTCCTAACTCCCAGACTGTAGTCACCATCTTTACCACATGGAGTAGTCTTTGAGGGACTCCTTACCTCCATGGATAAAAGCTGCCTCACCTGTTAAAATAGGTACATTTATAGATATATGAATATCAACAAAACAATAAAGAAAATAAAGCGTTTTTAGCAAACTATTTAAGTAACTTAAACCTATTATACAAACAACGATGTTACCGGATTGCCTAAATGATTGTATGCAATGGTGCAAGCCAGATTTTTAGGGCCTTATTGGAGGGTTCGCAAAACCAGTGCTCTAATTCCTGGTTAGCAGTAAGAAGCAGGATTCCCATGACACAGTGTCGAACCTGCTAGACCAGTACCGCTGCTTTACAGAAACTGTGATGACATCCAGGCAAAGGGTGACTCGGTGGTTTCTCGTCTCTGCTCCCTTTCACTACAGTATTGATGCCACTTTCTTATCCATCCTCTGTGTCAGTGTAGGAGTTCCTCTGCCAATTCAGGTTCACACACACCCACTAAGATGACACTAGATAAAAAGCATCATAAAAAAACAGATTCCACATTCACATGTAAATTTTACGGACCCTTCTTCAGACTGCTTCAAGAGAAATTGTTGCACAGGTTGCAGAGAGACATAGATATTTACAAATTGTCTTTGGAACGAGAAAAGCGCAAGTACAAACATTGCAGGCTTCGAAGCAATTCATGTGACAAAAGCAAAAGTAATATAAGCTTTCAATTCTTAGCAATTAAGCTAACAATAAGCGAAGCTTAAAACAATATAAAATAGAAAGTAACAAAGAAACACAATAATTACAATATATATACGTTTCTGTACCACCTTTTAGTGCAAATTAATTTCAGTTTTGTCAAAAGGCCTTTATCTACTCACTCTTGGTCTGGTGGTTTGCGTTTGCAGTGGAGACATGTGTCTACACCTGCATAAAAGTTCTTCTTATGGCTCCTCATTTGAATTTTAGCGGTTCAACTTGAGGTCTGGTTGCTGGAACGAACAACCTGTGAACATTTAACTTCTTGACACGTTAGTTTTCATTCAAAATAGATCACTATTCAAAGAATCACCTTATTAATTTATAACATATTTTGCACCGCCGGTTTTTATTTTTTAGGCTCACCAATAATTTACACTACTTCTGTTATCCCTGTGTGTCTGCGTAACTCTAGCTCAACTCTGCCGCGCTGCCAGAAGCTCCAACAAAGGTCGATCTCATTTGAATCTCTGTGTACACTCCAAGTAAAGTGACAGGACTCACTCCCACTGGACTCTAACTAATTTCTCCAGGGACATTAATTAACCTAATCCCTCCTGGTGCACCCAGATCCGCACAAGGTGGTCCAACAATGGTTCCTGCCTGCTCAACAAGGGCTGGTCCCCGGGCCACTCCCACCTCTCACGGGCTGTTTTCTCTCTCATCCGATGATATTAACGCATTTAAATCACTATTCCCCTTGTTCTTAAATATAACTCGTGTGACGGGGGTAGTTTTATCTTGATCTTTTCCCTCTTTCTCTAACACTATTTCCAATTTTTCTGCCCTTTCTGAGCTTTCTTTTATCTTATCTTCTACCCCTAATCCAGGGTTTGTTAATAGGAAAAAAACAACTCAACCTATCGAATTTCCCGCCACCTCTGTTCTAAATGTAAAAGAGAGATTAATTGAAAAACCTGTTCGGTTCAAAAGGACCAAATTCCGACCATGCTACCCCTCTCATTTGTCCAAAGAAAGGCCAGGCATTCACAGAGAGTCTACACAGCTCTTCCTTCTTTAAAGATGTCTCAGAACTAATTAAGGTTTTCAATGTTTTAGAACCAAACTCAGGGGGTATTCTTCAGGGATCTTAAATTTTAAATCCACCGAACCCATGTTTGCAAAACAAAAGCATACCATTGTCACACACTGGGTCTTGAACTTGTTACTACTAGGTTACAAGGCTGCTACGTAACCTCTCAGGTATTTACCGAGCTGTACCAACTTCAGAGCGCCACCGGATCTCCCACAGGATAAGAGCACCGGAGGGCGTCCCCTTCCAACAACCCAGCCCTAGGCTGATTGGCTCTGACCTGGGTAATTGGTGAACTACCCCTTTTACCTTCTGAAATATGACTTTTCGCGACTATTCTGAGGACCCAAGTCAAAATTTTCAGGAATCCGTGTCCCCTATCCAAGGACACAAAACTATCCCGAAGCTGCTAACTAACAAAATAGGTACCGTTTCCTTATTCGCTTTTTTCTTATCTCACTTCTATGCTCCCTGCTTGCTTTCCCGTGGGTTCTGTGGAGCTAAACACAAAAGCTGGGGGAGATCCCAAGCAGGTTTGGTGGCACTTACAGCATTTTAAAATAATCCTAACCCTTAGAGAGAAATGGCCACTGCAAACGATTCCTTGATTGCAGAGGGGGGGTTGCTGTACTCAGTAACAAGAATACTCACCTTGGGATGTAAAGAGAAAGGAAATCTTGGCTCTGCATATGTTTAAGAAAAATATGTATAGGTACCTGTGTGTGAGACCTGCACGGATGTAGGTCACAGACCTCCTTTCAAGCTGCCAAAGAATCAAGAAACTGTGCGATTTTCTGAAAAAGGCAAAAGCTCTGCCTCTCTCGACACCTGTACCAATGGAGATGCCAAATACTTTTTCCTCCTCTCAGCTGAAGGTCTTAGACACTTCGTTAGAAGTTTGACAATGAACGCTTTGCAGATGAGACAACCAGAGAAAGGTTTTTTGTAAAATCTAGGTAATTCAGGGATGAAATGAATATTTTGGCCATAAAATTGAAAGTAAAATCTAGGGGACAGAGGGTATATTTAGAATGTAATAACTCAAATATTCAGTAGGGGAGCGTTTCAATTCATTAACAGGAACTCAATACTTTGGTGCTGCCTTTCTGAGAGGGAATAACAATTCTCTTGGTAAGGAAGTAAACCACGTAACCCCAAGATTTAAGGTGTAGAAGACAGGCTGCCAGAAGAGCTAAGGGAGAGCAGGACTTTTCTGTCCTGATTCTTTCTGTCCAAGTTGGTAGAAAAAGCTACGAACAAAAGCCTGGAGGTGAACCAGAATAACCATAGTGAGCAAAACGAGTACGGACCCAAGGACAGAAGTAGGTGGCACTTTCCCGGTGTTGTAAAGGGACAAACATGCCTAGCTGTTGGTGACAAAATTTGATGGAAATCCCAAAGTATTACAGGGCTCAGCGGTGAGGCGCCTTTTCTATTTGCAGGTGCTACCCAGGTGGCCTTGGGAAAGAGAGGAGAGTTGGAGGTGAGTCTGGGCGGTGGTAGGAAGAGCAGGGCTGCACGGAGCTTTCCGAAATGCTATGGTATTTGTGTGTGGATTACCCAGGTGTCCCGTGTGATGGTAGCTGCAGCCTGGGACTCTGTCTGGAGCGGGTGACTCCAAGGGCATCGGTGCGCCTGGGAGAGCGTGAGTATGGGAATTGTGGGGTTTTGGCTGACCTGCTGCTAAACTCCTGAAAGTCTTCTTTCTAGTAGCTGAAAAGGAGGAAAAGCCGGGGGCTGCGTTAACTTCTGAGGTAGCCGAGACGACCTTCTCTTGCGTTGAAGAAGGCTCTCACATCCCTGGCTCTCGGAAAGATAACTGGAGGGCTGTGTCACGGAGAGGGGAGGGTAGCAGTTTGGGAATGGCAGGGATGGTTTTAGAAATGAACGTAGGGGAACAGATGTACAATAACAGGCCCCGTAGCGCACCTAGGGGCAATGGCTTACTTTTGAGCACAAGACTAGACTGTGCAGGTCAGAGCATTTCCGGTCTCTGTCATGTAGTTTGTCTAGTCCATCTTGCGTGTGTCGTGGTTTCTCAGTTTAGATGTCTTTGCTTTCTGCCCCGAAAGAAAATTTTAGGAAGATTTGGGCATCATCCCGGGGGTCTTGCGCGTCTCCTCGGCACGGTGCCCGTATCATGTGTTCCTTGACATGCAATCTTGCATAGTAATTGCATCTTGGAATTTTATAGTCGGGTGTATTCTGCGTCCACGTTTCTGGCTGTGTCGTCAGCCACTCCAACCATCCACAGTGAAGGAGGGGGTGTTGTTCTTCGCATCCTCCCAATCTTCCATGCCACATAGAGTAGTGGCCTGTCCCTCTGTGCTGTTTTGACAGGCCCTTCTTTTCCAAAGCGGTTATCTTGGTGTCTTTCCTCAGGCTTTCGTAGGGCATTGTTTCTCGCCGTCGCAGTTGCATAGGTCTTCTCGCTTAACAGCGTCTCGATTCTCAGAGTTCTGCTTCTTGCTCAGAGCTTTCTCTCCTCATTGCACCGCACGTTTGTCGTGTCCTGTGTCAGGTGTGCCTGTGTTTGTCCTGGAGCTGCTCTGCCCTGATTTGTAGATGAGGGGGAAGTAGGTGGAGTAGATATAAGAGTCCTCGTGGTTGCACTTAGCTGCCTGAGGTGATGGGTGTTATTTTTTTGGGATGGGGCAGACATGGTCCTTCTGAGTGCAGTCCTGAGAGCACGGTTTTGTGGAGATGATGGGAAATGCCCTGCAAGGCCATGATTTTTTTGTTGTTGATGAACATATGTTAATGCAGAATAGAAGGACAACCCTATACCCGGGCACATAGAGCTCGTTCAGCCCTGTAAGGACATCCATCTAAGGGAAGATCAGTTCAAACCAAACATACGTCCTGAGGACCTGGCTACCAACGTCCAAGCTCACACGGATTCAAGAGATGTTCCAAAGGTTTAAAGGTAGGTTCAGTTCAGTTCATAGAGTCTCACCTAAAAAAATCCATTGCGCAAGCTCGAAGGTCTTACCCGCTTTTCCAAAGCCCTGTATCACCAACGCGCTTGTAGCAAAAGTGAGTAGAGGCCTTTCTCTAATCTTCGTTGGCGAAGACTTGCCATGAGGATGAATGCACCATGTAACTGACCTGGTTCTCCTGACTGACCTTGAGAATTATGAAAAGGTTCATTGAGCTTTCATTGAGCTTCTTAGGTGAGTTGAAGAGTCCTTTTTCTGTTCAGAGGCCAGCAGACAGGGTGTCCAGCAGAATCGGAGGAAAGCAGAGCAGAAGAGCGAGAGGGTGGGTCGCCACTCGGCGTGGCATGGGCGACGTGATTTTTGGGTCAGTGAGTTTGGTTTTCAGTTTTTGAGCGTGAAGATGGCCATCCTTGGCTGGCGTGGGCTACCTGCAAAGGATAGGAGAAGAGAAAGGTGAGCGTCCGCGGGTCAAAATTGTATAAGGAACTATATTCCTCCCAGAGCAAAGGTTCTTGGAGAGAAAGAGCAATGTAGTTCCGAGAATGACGCAACACCCTCTCAGGAGAGAGAAAAGATCATGGATTTCTTTCCTGGTTGGATAGTAGGTCGTTCACCAGCAGGCTTGCAGAGGTGTGTTTCGGTATGCTCACCTGTGCACACCGGAACGCAACAAAATCACCCCTGTAGACCTGAAAACATTCGAGAAAATCCAAGTGCATCTGTGCACAACCAAGCATACCGGAGCATATCAGAGCAAAACCAAGCATATCTGTGCACACTCGAGCATACCCGAGCACACCGGGAATAACCCAAATACACCCGCAAGAATTCCCAGGGAAACACACCTGTAAGCAGTCACAAACACTTTCGCACACACAGATACACACACCTACACCAAAATAAAACTTTTTTTTTATTCTCTCCTAGTGTGTGCGAATATCTGCGTGTGTGAGTGTTTGCGAGTTGCTTTTGGTTTTTCTGGTTGTGTGCGAGTGAAAAATAATGCGCATGGGTATGCCTGGGTGTGCTCTGTTCACGGGAGTGCTCAGGTGTGCACGGTTCTGCTTTGGTCGTCCACAGTGTATTCTGGTGTGCACAAGTGTGTTCGAGGTTGAACGGGTGTGTTTGTGTGTTCAGAGGTGTGTTTGGTGAGTTGCCTCGGGAGACCACCCGAGAACACCTGTGGAAATCGGCAGGTGAACTACTGCCCTTCCAAGCAGGAAAGAGAGGTCTCACCCTCTGTCTCTCAAAGGTCGTTGGCGCACCAATATCGGCACTAGTGGACACCAAGAGTTTTGGACCGGGGAAGATTTCCTTAAGAACAAAAGGGCCCGGGAAGATAGCACTAGCTGTGCCTGTTTTGCCGTGAGTGGAGAAAAACCTGCACAGTAGACAAGGAGCGACAGGGCTTTCTTTCTTGGCTGGAATGGCAGTTGTTTGCATATAGACCCACTGGGAAGCGAGGAGCTCTGCGGGGCCAAAATTCCATATGGAAGAAGAGTTCTACCAGAACAAATGTTCCTCCGCAGAAAGATCTTGATGCGCACGTAGTGAGGAAATCTGAGCAGCAACTGCATAGGAGAGACGGAGGGTCAGGACTTTCTTTCCTTGCTCGAAGGGCACTCGTTCTATTGGAAGAGAGTTGTCCTGAAAGTTTCAGTCCGAATGTCAAAATTAAATACGGAAATATATTCCTCCCAGAGCAAAAATATCCCGGCAGAAAGAGCATGCAGTGCAGATGTAGTGCAGAGAGCGGCGCAGCAGCAGAAAAGAGGTGGAGGGCTCAGGGCTTTCCTTCCTGGCTGTAAGGTCAATAATTCGCCGGTCGATTGTTCTTCTGTGTACACGGGGGTGCACAGGTGAGTGCACCGAAAAACACCCTGTACAGCCGAGAACACTGAAGTAAACCCGTACAGAACGGAACACACCCAGGTTCAGCCAAACGCAGCCAATCGCAGTCATGCAAACTCGATCACCCTCAGGCTTACTTCTACTCGCACAAGAACACACGAGCACACCCATCCACAACTTTGTAAGGGCCAACAGACCCGTGCACATGGGAGAACAAAAAAACACAGTTGCACAAGCATAACACAACAAAACACACTCGCAATCCCCCGGAGGTCCTTGCAAATATCCAAACTCGTACACTCCCGGACACACTAGGACTCAACCACACACTGACAAATAACCAGACACACGCCAACACATGATAATACACACAAACACAACAAGACAGAGTCAGAAACACCGAGACGCCTTCACACACAACGGCACACGAAAAGAAAAATTTCAGCAAACGCACTCCCAAACACACATAGACACACTGAGGAAAAAACCATACACAGCTGGGTACACTCGTACACACTAATACAAAGTAGCAATTAGTGGCAAAAAAAGAGAAAAAAATCAAAAAACCTCAGACACACTCGCAAAAACTAACAAAAGTTGGCACACCCGTGAACACACTATGACACACACAGACACAAAATAACACCCACGAAAAACCCAGAAAATCTTACCGACAGGCATGCCCACAAACACGCACACATCCTCTCGCACATTATCTGACAGCCTTGATAAAACCAGACACACATTAAAACCCCAAAACCAGGAAAATTCAGAAGAACTCGGTAATTGAAACACACCGAGACACCCTCGCACACATTCACACAAAATCAGACAGGTTCAGGAACAATCGAACGCACTCACAGATGCTCAGACACACTCTCACACATTTGGCAGAAATTAGGGAACCTAAAGCACATTCTCAACAACTCAGACACATTCGCACCTATTACAACAGAGAAAAACACGAACATATTCGGACCAACTCACGGGCACTGGAACACACTCACAATCAGACAAACGTGCACACAGTTAATAGGTCTCGGAGTGATTCCCAATTTGTCTGATTTTTTCCTTAGATTGTTCGAACTTCTAGAAGAGAATGTATTTCCAACTTTTTATTGAAGAAAAGTGTGAGAGAGCGTAAGTGAGTATCTCTCATTGTGTGTGAAAAGGAGAATGAGTATATGTTACTCTGTCTCTCTTCAGGAGCTAAGACGGTGTCAGAACATGTACCTTTTTCTGAGTAATTGTGAGCCCCTCCTAGTCCTGCTTACTGTGTCTCAATGAGTGCGAGAGTGCGAGACTTTCTGCAAAAGTACCTCACTGTTTTAGTCTGTCTGCCTTCGACTGCTTTAGAGTGTTTATGACTTCGTTTTTCTCTGAGTGATTGCAAAGTGCTTGAGGTTGTGCAAGTATGTTGTGCAAGTAGGCCTGTTTGATTGTATCTAAGATTCTTAGAGCATCTCTGATAGCGTGTCTCTATGTCAGAGTGTTTTCAAGTGTGTCTAAACTTATGCATGCCTGAGTGAATATGTCTCAGTGTGATAAAATGTGTTAGACTTTGTGCGTGTCAGAGTGTGTCTCTTTGCATGTGTACAAGTATGTCTGTGTCTAAGTTCGGAAGAAAATATCTGAGTGAAAATGAGTGTCTCTCAGTGATTCTACGTGTGAGAGTGCCTCCATGTTTATTTGTCTCAGGGAGTGCGAGAGTGTCTGACTCTGAGTGACTCTGTGAGAGTCTGTCTATCTGAATGTGTGCAAGTCTTTCAGTGCTTCTCCGTGTGTCTGACTGTGTGGGACAGGGTCTGAGTGTGTTTGAGTGTGTTCAAGTCTTTCTGTTTGTGCAAATGTGGCTGTGTCTTGCTTTACGAGAGTGGGTCTGTGTGTCTCAATTTGCATGAGTGTGAATGAGAGTGTCGGACTGTATCTGAATGTATCTGTGTGTTTGAGTGTTTCTCTGTGTACTTGAGACAGTCTGAGAACGTATTTAAGTGGCTGAATATGCCTGTGTTTGAGTGTGTCAGTTTCTTCAAGAGAGTCTGACAGTGTGCGAATCTTTCTGACTTTGTAGGGGTGTGGCGACTCTGTCTGAGTGTTTCTGAGTGTGAGAGAGTGTGTCTGAATCAGTGGGAATATTTCTGAGTGTGTCTGAATGTGTGGGAGTGTGCTGGATTATGTCTGAGTGTATTCGACTGTGAGTATGTCCGAGTGTGTCCCATAGTGTCTAAGTGTATCTGAGTGTGTCTGAGTATGTCTGAACCTGTGTGTGTGAGTTTGTAAGTGTGTGTGAGTGTGTCTGAGCATGTCTGGGTGTGCCTGAGTGTGTCTGAGTGTCTAAGTGTGCCAGGTCTTGTGAGAGTGTGCCTGAGTGTGTCTGAGAGTGTGTGAGTGTTTCTGAGTGTGTGAGAGTGTGTCTGAATATATGCAAATATTTCTCAGTGTGTCTGAATGAGTGGGAGTGTATCTGAGTGTGTCCGAATGTGTGAGCCTGTTTGAGTGTGCTCAAGTGTGTCTGAGCATATCTGAGTGTGCCTCAGTGTGTCTGGGTGTGCCTGAGTGTGTCTGAGTGTGTGGGAGTGTGTCTGAGTGTCTCTGGGTGTGCCTGAGTGTGTCTGATTGTGTCTGAGTGTGTCTAAGTGTGCCTGGCTTTGTAAGAGTGTGCCTCAGTGTGTCTCAGACTATCCTTGTATGTGCGAATGTGTCTCAGTGTGTGTGAGTGTGTGCGAGTGTATCTGAGTATGTGTGAGTGTGTGTGAATGTGTGTGTGTGTGAATGTGTCTGGGTGTGCCTGAGTGTGTTAGGCTTTGTGAGAGTGTGCCTCAGTGTGTCTGAGAGTGTGTGAGTGTTTCTGCGTGTGTGAGAGTGTGTCTGACTGTGTGCAAATGTTCTTGAGTGTGTCTGGGTGTGCCTGAGTATATCTGAGTGTGTCTGAGCGTGTCTGAGTGTATCTGAGTGTGTCTGGGTGTCTGGGAAAGTGCTTGAGTGTGTCTGGGTGTGTGTAAGGGTGTCTGGCTGTGTGCGAGTGTGTCTGAGTGTGTCTCAGTGTATCTGAGTCTGAGGGAATGTGTCTGGGTGTGCTTGAGTGTGTCTGAGCTCGTGTAAGTGTGTCTAAGTGTGTCTGTGTGTGTTGAAGTCTGTCTGAGTGTGTCTGAGTGTGTGTTAGTGTGTCTGAGTGCGTCTGGGTGTGCCTGAGTGTGTCTGAGTGTGTCTGTTTCTGGTGTTGTGAGAGTGTGTCTAACTGTGTCTGAGACTATCTGTGTGTGTGCGAATGTGTCGGAGTGTTTCTGAGTGTGTCTGACTATGCGTGAGAGTGTGTGTGCGAGTGTGCCTGAGTTTTTCTGAGTGTGTCTGAGTCTGTGTGAGTGTTTCTGGCTTTGTAATAGTGTGTCTAAGTGTGTCTGAGACTATCTGTCTGTGTGCGAATGTGTCTTGGTGTGTCTGAGTGTGTCTGACTGTGTATGAGTGTGTGGGAGTGTGTCTGAATGTGTCTGGGTTTGCCTGAGTGTGTCTGAGCATGTCTGAGTGTATCTGAGTGTGTCTGGGTGTGTCTGGGTGTGTGCGAGTGTGTCTCAATGTGCTTGAGTGTGCCTGAGTATATATGTATGGGTCTGATAGTTTGTCGGTGTTTGCAGGTGTGTCTGAGTGTGTCTGAGTGGGTCTGAAAGTGTGTGAGAGTTTCTGAGTGTGTGAGACTTTGTCTGAGTGTGTGTGAGTTTGTGCGAGTGTGTCTGGGTGTGTGGAACTGTGCTTGAGTGTGTCTGAGTGTGTTTAAGTGTGTCTGGCTGTGCGCGAGTGTGTCTGAATGTGTCTGAGCGTATCTGAGTGTGTCTGGGTGTGCCTGAGTGTATCTGAATGTATGAAAGTGTGTCTGAGTGTGTCTGAGTGTGTGCAAGTGTGTCTGAGTGTGTCTGGGTGTGCCTGTGTCTGAGTGTGTGTGAGTGTGTGCGAGTGTGTCTGTGTCTGGGTGTGCCTGAGTGTGTCGGAGTGTGTTGGAGTGTATCTGAGTGTGTCTGGGTGTGTGCAACTGTGTCTCAGTGTGCGTGAGTGTGCCTGAGTATATATTTATGGGTCTGATTGTTTGTCAGTGTTTGCAGGTGTGTCTGAGTGTGTCTGAGTGTGTTCAAGTGTGTCTGAGTGTGTGAGAGTGGGTCTGAATGTGTGCGAATGTTTCTGAGTGTGTCTGGGTGTGTGGGAATTTGCTTGAGTGTGTCTGAGTGTGTTTAAGTGTGTCTGGTTGTGTGCGAGTGTGTCTGAGTGTGTCTGAGCGTATCTGAGTGTGGGGGAATGTGTCTGGGTGTGCCTGTGTCTGACTGTGTGCAAGTGTGTCTAAGTGTGTCTGAGTGTGTTCAAGTGTGTCTGAATGTGTGTGAGTGTGTGTGTGCATCTGAGTGTTTCTGAGTGTGTCTGAGTGTGTGTGAGTGTGTCTGAGTGTGTCTAAGTGTGTCAGGCTTTGTGAGAGTGTACCTGAGTGTGTCTGAGCGTGTCTGAGTGTGTCTGGGTGTGTCTGAGCATGTCTGAGTGTGTCTGAGTGTGTCTGAGTGTGTGCGAGTGTGTCTGAGTTTGTCTGGGTGTGCCTGAGTGTGTCTGAGTGTGTCTAAGTGCGTCAGGTTTGGTGAGAGTGTGCCTGAGTGTGTCTGAGAGTGAGTGTTTCTGAGTGTGTGAGAGTGTGTCTGAATGTGTGCAAATGTTTCTGAATGTGTCTGGATGTGTGGGAGTGTGACTGAGTGTGTCTGAATGTGTCTGAGTGTATCTGAGTGTGTCTAAGCCTGTCTGAGTGTGTCAGAATGTGCCTGTGTGTGTGTGAGTGTGTTTGAGTGTGCTCAAGTGTGTCTGATGGTGTCTGGCTGTGTGCGAGTGTGTCTGAGTGTGTCTCAGCGTATCTGAATGTGAGGGAATGTGTCTGGGTGTGCTTGAGTGTGTCCGAGCTCGTGCAAGTGTGTCTAAGTGTGCCTGAGTGTGTTGAAGTCTGTCTGAGTGTGTGTTAGTGTGTCTGAGTGTGTCTGGGTATGCCTGAGTGTGTGTGTGTGTGCGAGTGTGTTTGAGTGTTTCTGAGCATGTCTGAGTGTTTCTGAGTTATTTCCCACATGCCCCAAATCCTGTGTCTTGGACAGACTCGGTCCTTTCCTGGAGCATCTTCTCCTGAACTGGGTCCTTGCCTGTTCCTCCCTAGAGCACAAACCAGGTCATTTGCAGTGGGACCTGCTGGGGGACCTGCCCTGGTCCCCGTGGCTCTGCTCTCTGGGGACAGGGAGCCTTTGGGGACTCTCTCACAAACCACCCCCACTCATGTCCTGCTGGTCACCCAGGTGGCCCTGGCAGTGCTTGGGAACATGACTGGGATGGGGGGTGTGCCCACCCGTGCCAGCAGGGAAGGGCACAAGTTCCAGGGGGGATGTCCAGGGAGACAGGACACTGCAGAGGAAGGGCCTGGGGGGTGCAGAGTGACAATAGAGTGGGGAGGGCGGATCTTTGGCATCCCCTCCTCTGCTTGCTTCAGGCTTCAAGAAGACACCACAAGGAGAAATCCCATGGAGAAATATTTATTGACCAAAGACTATTAAAAACCTCAGAAACAGGGGGGAAAATGTCCTTCCTGGGGGACACCAGTCCAAGGAAACTCCTGGTTTCTGTCCAGGCAGGAGCAGGTGCCCGTGGGCTCCAGGGGGTCAATGCAGATAAAATCACTGGGGGGGCTCCTTCAGCAGCAGCATTTAATGCATTTGGACAGGCCAGGGACCATCTCCATGTCCTGCACAGAAGGGCTTCACCCTCCTCAGGATCCCTGAGTAACACAATGACACCAAAACCCAGGAATGACAGAGCAGCTGCACCCACAAACTTGGATTTTTCCTTTTTCAAATGTCATTTAACTCACTAAATACATCTCTTGCCTAGGAATGGTACAGCACAGTCAGGCACATAAAGAAATTGAAGGGCCAACACCCATTTACCAATTCCAAATTTTAATGGTTGAAAGAAAGGCCCATTTTCCTTTTGCCCTGTGCCACCACCAACAGGAATTATTTCTGACTAAATTGTCCTTTACTCTTATTTCAAACCCAACACGCCACTCCAGGATCTCCCAAGAAATCCATTTTCTCCCTCCCCAATGTCCATGGAGCAGAGGTTCAGTTGGGGATGACACCTCTGGGCCCTCCCACACATCTTCCAAGGGCAGGAGCCTTCCTGCCTGGTTGGGAGCCCTGGGGGGAGTCCAGGCTGTGGCAGCTCCTGTTTGTCCCTTCCCCACACACATTCCAAATGCCTGCTCTCACACTAAACCCTCCAAAGCTTTCCAAACCCAAATCCTTTCTTCTGCTCCTCTCTCACTGGGACCATTTCTGCCTCCTTCCCCTGCAGCTGGAGGAACCTCCCCAGCTGCCGCTGCTCCCTGGCATCAAACCACACCTTCCCAAACCCTGACTATTGCTCAGTTCAAAGAACAAATCTAGAGATTTCAGTTCACTTCTCTTTTCTCTGACAAAACAACAGCAACTGAAAAACCGTATTATAATCCACAAACTGAATCTCTAATTCACTAATCACTAATTGAAGATCGGCACAATTAACACAAATCCAACCCTTGCAAACACTAAAGCTGACACTAAAGAATGCTCTGAACACACAATCCCAGCTTAACAGCTGCTGTGGCAATTGACCTTCCTTCAAATATTTCACGTGCACCAAATGCTTTAAAATGCACACAGGAACAAACTACTGCATTTAACACTCTACAACAAGTGAATTTTTTCTTTTTTATATCTATTATGGGCATCCCCGAGTCAGACAGGATTCTAATACTATAACACACACTCCCAGTAACACACACTCCCCAAACACTTCACTTTCTCCAGCACTGACCATTGGCTTTGACAAACACAGTTACCTGAGCAAAGCCCTCCCCAAAGCAGCTCTATGGGCAAGAGCTCTGTGTGTGACTGATCTGTGGGCAAAGCACACAGGGGGCCTGGAACCCACCCCCTGAACCACACCTGGGGCCTGGAACCCACCCCCTGAACCACACCTGGGGCCTGGAACCCACCCCCTGACCCACACCTGGGGCCTGGAACCCACCCCTTTCACTCAGTCAGTAGTGATTTCTTCTCATAAGCCAAATATCACACTCCTTCTTTTACAGTTCTATCATCACTTTCACAACCCAATTCTATTCTATTCTGTTCTAGAGCTCCATTTCTAGGATGCTTAGGTATACCTTTTCTATGCTCAGCAACGCCTTAATAAAATTCCAGGGATCTTGCTTTGAACTCACCAGATCCAGGGACTGAGATCTCCCAGAAGAATATTTTCACTGCTCGCTGGAGTCCTCAGGGTCCCGGAATCCCTGGAGGGTCGACAGCATTGTCCCACCTGGCTCACCAAGAATTGTCCCTGAAAAGCGTTGGGAAGAAATGAAACCCTCCAACGCCCCTGGGAAGTGTTGGTGAGCCAGGCACTGCTTTGTTCTGGCTCCCAGAGACAGGGAGCCAATCGTTCCAGCCACACCTGTCCCTTTCCAGACTTTTCACACATTTCTACATTTGAACAAACAAACAAATTAATGTTCATTGCTTCTAATTTACCCCAATTAATGAACTAAGGAATTATCTTCATTAATTAAGACTCTAATTAGTATTCTATCCTTAACTGGCTAATTTGGTCCACTTTCTTTGGTCCTCTTAGCACTCCTCCTCAGACACAGGGTCTCCAACTCTCAGGCTGCAATGTCTTTGTTAATCCTCTCTGGACCTTCTGGTTCCTCCAACATGTCCTTGAAGGACCAGGAATTTAAGATCCCAGATGTCCAATCTTCAGCTCCCTCGGGCTTTGTTTATGGAAGCTCATCAGAGCCAGTGCAGAGAAACTCCAAGTTTGGGTGCTTTAAAGATCAAAGCGACAAGAGCCCGTGAAAAGAAACCCGGTCAACTGCTGCCACTGACTACAATTTGAGGCAAGTTGGATCATTTCCAACAAGACCAACCCCCACCGCGAGGGGGGACCCCGCATCCCCCCGCCCACCGCCGGGGCTCTGCCGGGAACCGCCACCGGGACACCCCCAAAAACAAATCACCTCCCGCGGACCCCCCACGATCCCCACAAGGGGCATTTGCGGCTCAGCTTTGGAGTCCTTCCAGCTCCAAATGTCTTCCCCTGCAAAGAACCCCCTTTCCTGCAGCCCCACCCCCAAAGCAGTGCTCAGCCAATCCGAGCGCGCAGCGCTGATGACTCATCAGTTGCCAGCCAGACCCGCAGCGCCCAGCGCTCCCCCAGGACCCCCCCAGGGTCCCCCCTCGGCCCCAGCACCGCCCGGGACGGGAATTTGGGGAAAGGGGAGGTGGGGGGTGCCCAGGCCGGGCCCCCCCGCGCCGTCCCGGCCGTGGCGGCTGCGGCGGGGGCCGAGTGCGGGCGGGAGCGGCCAAGAGCCCAGCGCTGCCCCATCCCGACCTGCCCCAGCTCCAACGGGAATAGGAGGAGTGGGAATAGGAGGGGAGGAGAAAGAGAAGGAGGGAGAGGAGGAGGGAGAGGAGGAGGGAGAGGGGGAGGAGGAGAAGGAGGAGAAAGAACGCACGTGGATGCACCGCCCGCTGTATCCGCAGCCCCCGCGTCCCGGGAGCATCGCCCCCCGCATCCCGCAGGTGACCGGGGAAGGGGAGCTCGCCCCAAATATCTTGAGGCACTCTGGGATTTGTTTTGGGGGGGCGGAGGGATTTTGGATCTTGCAGGACCCCCAAAGCTGAGTCGCAAATGCCCCTTGGGGAGATATTGGGGATCCCCGGGAGGTGTTTTTTGGGGGTCCCGGGGTGGGTTCCCGGCACAGCCCCGACGATGAGCAGGGGGATGTTGGGTCCCCGGAGCCACGTGGCGGTCGCCGGATACCGGCGGGGAGTGGGGGGGACATGGGACATACACACCGGCTTTGGGGACCCCTGGGACAGGCGGGGGTTGGAATCTGAAACGGGGGCCCGGAGAGGGGAAACTCCCGGCAGTCTGGAGAGGAGGGGGGAGCAGAGAGGGCTGTGGGGGGAGCCGGGACCCCCGGCAACCTGGAGAGAGGGCTGGACACCTTGGGATCGCCAGCACCCCGAAGACGAGAGTCAGGGGAGATGGGACCCTGGGACCCCGAAACCCCCTGACCACCCTAAAAGGGACCCCGGAGAGGGGAGCCCCCGGGACCCCCAGCAGCCCAGAGAAGGGGGATCCCCAGAATGGCAAAGTGAGGAGCCCATAAAGGAAGGATCTCTGGGATTCCCGGGATCTCCGGCAGCCCAGAGAGGGCGGGAACCCTGGAGAGGGGGTTCCCCAATACATGTGAGACCTCCAGCAGCCCACACAGGAGGGACCCCAGAACCCTGAAGTGGATAGACCAGCGAGGGGGAACTCCCAGCTGTATCTCCCAGCTGAGCATCGCCCCCAGCTGCAGGACAACCCCACTGCTGCCGCAGTCCTGCCGGGGTTGGAGTTGGGGGATGTCCTTGGCCTTCCCTCTGGGCCGGAGGCAAATCCCCTCCCTGTCCTTCTTCCCTCCTGCCCCAGGCCCCGAGCTGAGGACGGAGAGCCCGGAGGACAAATCCCCCTGGCAGAGCCTGGTGGGAGAGGCCGTTTTGAAGGGCTCCACGGTGCAGGAAGGCAGCGGGGAGGAAAAGCCACGAAGGTACCCCAGGAGGAGGGTCTCCAAAGGCAGCCCAGGGTGCTCTGAGGAGGAAAGACCCACCCTGTGCTGGGAAGGCGACGAGAGCTTGAGCCAGAGCCCTGACCTGGATGTCCATGAGCAGCCTCACACTAGGAAAAAGCCCTTCAAGTGCTTGGACTGTTGGAAGAGCTTCAGCAAGAGCTCCCACCTGATCTGCCACCAGTGCACGCATACTGAGGAACAGCCCTACATGTGTGGGGAATGTGGGAAGAGCTTCATCTGCAGCTCCAACCTGATCTGCCACCAGCGCATCCACACTGGAGAACGGCCCTACAAGTGCTTGGAATGCAAGAAGAGGTTTCAGACCAGCGGGAATCTCCTCCTGCATGAGCGGACGCACACAGAGGAGAGGCCCTTCCTCTGCACCCACTGTGGGAAGGGCTTCAACCAGAGTTCCCACCTCGTCAGCCACCGGCAGATCCACAGCGGGGAGAGGCCCTACAAGTGTGACGAGTGTGGGAAGAGCTTCAGCCAGAGCTCTGCCTTGACCTCACACCAACGGACCCACCAGTAAGGGAAGCCCTAAAGGTGCCTCGACTGTGGGAAGAGCTTTGTCTGCTGCTCCAACTCCATCACCCATCGGAGAAGTGATGTCTTCCCACATTGGGAAGACACCTGGCTGGTGGTCTCCACATCCTCCTTGTTCCCCACAGGCACCTGGGTGAACACAGTGGGAGAAACATCCATGGGGTCACAAACTGACCTGGGAAATTCAGTGGGAAGAGCTGATTTGTTGAATTTAAAACAAAGACATTCAACAAAGACATCTAAAGCCCCACCATTTTACTGGGATTTGAAAGCATTTGGGGATTCAGGGGAATATTTGGGAGGATTTGGGGAGATTACCCCAAAAATGGGGGTTCCCAGGCTGGCCAAACGGGGCCACATTCTCGTAGTTGTGCCAGCAGTTCATGTCCCCCCGATCCTGTCTGTTCTCCAGGAACTCCCCTTGGCTGTTCCAGTGCCTGGCCTGGGTCTCCCCACACGGGGTGTCCCCCCCAGGTGCCCAAATCTTTGCTGAAGTGCCTGAGCTGCTCCCAGTTGTAGATGTACCCGGGCAGGAACCTCTCCCGGTCGGGGCCGTTCACTCGGCTTTTCCCAGGACCTGGAACAGCCCTGGGTGTGCAGGGACACAGGTCAGGGGGTGCCCCCCCAGCAGCCCTCAACCCCCCCAGCAGGTTGGGAGCTCAGGGGGCCACCCCGGACCCCCCTTTCCCACCCCCGTCTGCCCCACAGCTGCTGCAGCACCAGTTACTCGGTGGGGAAGTCCCCCCATCAGCCCCCCAGGGATGGACAGGGAGGTTGGGCACCTGTGCACAATCGTCACCAGAGCAAGCACACAAAGGGTTACAGAAGCAGTGGACATTCCCAGGGCGGATCTGCCCCCTCCCAGAGCCCCAGGGAACCGCTCCAGGGCTCAAGTGATGGGGGACAGGGGAGACCCATGTGGGAACCCCCTGCCCTCTGTCCCCCTGCCCACTGTCCAACACCCCTTTTCTCCCCTCTCCCACCCCTTTCCCATCCTCCCAACCGTCCCCAGCTCCCCCCCAGCTCGGTTTGGGGGTGTTTCTTCCCCCTGCCCTGCTCGGTTTCACAGTCTCAGCCTCTTCCTTGGTCACTTTGGAGGTCCCAGCCCCCCTTTTCTCCCGTTCTCCCCCCTTTTTCCCATTGTCCCCTGAAAGGCAGCTGTTAAATATTGGGTGCTGAAAAAGCTGCTACATCGTGTCCATTCCAAATTAAGCCTGCATTTATTAGGAGGGACTGGCATCCAAACGGCAGCAAGAAGACAGGCATCCTCTCAGCAGCCGCCGATTTTCCCTCGAAGCGGGCAGGAAAACAGGACCAGCCCTGGGGTGGTCGAGGAGCAGCGTTGACCCCAAAGGGCTGCATTTCCCCTGCCGATCCTCCTGCTCTGCCCTCCCACGGGGCTGGCTCTGCCTGGCGCTGGCCGGATGTGCCGGGGCTCCTCACTGAGCAAAGCCCTTGCCAAACTTGAGGGGCAAGTGCAGAGCCCGGCTGGCCTGGGAGGAAGCGACAGTAGCGCGGGCTGAACGGACGGGATGGGGTCCGAGCAGCGGCGGGAAGTTGCAAACTTGGCAACCAAGAAGTTGAACTAAAGTGAAGCAGCTCCAAAAGCCCGTGGTCTTGGCGTGGGGGCGGGAGGAAGGGGAGCTCCGTGACTGCGGCCGGGGCTGGTTGGGAGCGGAGCGGTCGGGGCTGCCCCCGGGGCTCGCGGGGGCCGAAGGGGAACCGACAAACGGACCAACGGACCAGCGGCCCCTGCGCTTCGGCAGCAGCAGCGGCAGCAGCAGCGACTGTAGCGACGCGCTCTCGCTCTGACTCTTGTTCGTGCTCTCCTTGCTCAAGATCTTCGTCCTCCTCTCCCTCTCCCGGTGTCCCGCTGTCCCGCTGTCCCTGTGCCGGACTTCCTGTCCCAGTGTCCCGTTCCCGCGGTCCCTGTCCCATTCCCGGTGTCCCTGTCCCATTGCCGGTGTCCCCCTCCCCTTGCCGGCCCGGGCCATGGCCCCGGCCGTTCCCCTGTGCCGGGCGGGGCCGCCCCGTCCCCGGCCCTGGGCGGCCCGGCGCGGTCTCGCCCTCGCCCGGCTCCCGGCGCGCCGGCTGTGGCGCTGCTGGGCGCTCCTGTGGGGCTGGCTGTGGGACGGGCTCGGCCTCGCCGCCCCTTGGCTCCGCCTGGCTCGAGCCCGGCGCCTGCCGGGGCCGGCGGGGGCCGCGGGCGCCGCGGCCGCTGCCGCCTCCTCGGCGGCTTCCCCGGCCAGAGCTCCGCCGCTCGCCAGCCCGGCCGCCGGCAGCGAGCCGCCGCTGCCCGCTGCGGCTGGGGAAGCCCGGCCCCGGCCGCTTGAGGGGCGCTCGGGGGCCGTGCCGCGCCCCGGCCCCAACGCTGACGGCCACGTCTCGCCCGCACCGAAGGCCAAGGAGCCGCTGCACGAGCGCTACCGGCTGCATTCGCTGCTGGGCAGCGGCGGCTTCGGCCGCGTCTACGCGGGGACCTGCCTGGCGGACGGAGCCCCGGTGAGTGCAGGAGGAGGAGGAGGAGGAGGAGGAGGAGAAGGAGGAGGAGGAGGAGGACGAGGAGGAGGAGGAGGAGAAGAGCGGGACGGGAGAACTCAACCCGCCCTTCCCCTTGGCTTGCAGGTGGCCATCAAAGCCGTGTCACGGGATGGCATCCGGCGCTGGGGCGAGCTGGTGAGTGAGCGGGGCCAGCGGCAGAAAGCGGGGCGGGACGGGCGGGGACGAGCCGAGGCCCGGCAGGGTGGAAGCCGCCGGGACACCTGGAGGGAGAGTGGGTGTGGACTCGGTGGGGGACGGGGAGCATCCAGGGCTGACCGAGGGGGAGCAGGCAGACAGGCACGGCATCAGCCCCACTGACGACCCCGTGGTCCCTCCGCAGCCTGACGGCACCCGGGCCCCCCTGGAGATCGTGCTGCTGGACAAGGTGTCCAATGGCTTCCCTGGGGTCATCCAGCTGCTGGAGTGGTTCGAGCTCCCCAACGGGTTCCTGTTGGTGATGGAGCATCCGGAGCCGTCTCAGGACCTCTCTCGCTTACTGAGGGCGTGGGGGTTCCTGCCGGAGGAGATGGCGTGGGGGCTGTTTCGCCAGGTGCTGCAGGCCGTGCGGCACTGCACCAGCTGCGGTGTCCTGCACCGGGACATCAAGCCCCAGAACATCCTCCTCCACCTGGCCACCGGCGAGGCCAAGCTCATTGACTTTGGATGTGGCACCTTCCTTAAGGACACGGTCTACACCCAGTTTGCAGGTGAGCCCACAGCCGGGGGATGCTCCTGGTGCCGGGCATTGCATGACCATGCCCGGGTGTGGCACCGGAGATTGCCCCTTTGGCCGAGGGGGAACAGGATTAGTTCTTCAGCCAAGTTGCTTTTGGATGGGGCTGGGGGTTATTGTGAGACAGGCCACGGCCTTGCCGACAGCCTGTGCCACCCACCCTGTCCCGGGCTGGGTCTGGGGCGGGGGGAGTCAACCAGAACCAAACCCCCATGAGGGTAACAGAGAAGGGGGTCAGAACTGTGCACCAGCTGGCTTGGTGTGCAGGTGAGGAAGGGCTTGGGCTGCTCCGCTCGCCTTGTTTGCCTTGGCTTATGATGAATTGTTGGGGGCAGTGCAGTGGGGCGGGGAGAAGGCACGGCTTTTTCCCACCTCTGGGTGGGTTTTTCCCTTGCATGTAATGGTTGGGCCTTGCCAGGGCTTCCGCTGCCCTCTTGGACACCAGCGGCTTCTTCTCCAACCCAGAGTTTGTAACCAAGAGTCAGGAGCCGGCGAGAAGGCAGTGGGTCACAGCGTGTGCCACTGGGGCAGGCCCCACATTGCCAGGGATGCTGGGGTGAGGCTCTGGGAGCAGGCAGCATCCACCTGATGAACTGCGTCTGTATTCCGTAGGAACACTGTCATACAGCCCGCCAGAGTGGATCTACCTCAAACGCTACCACGGCGAGGAGGCGACCATCTGGTCCCTGGGCATCCTGCTCTACCAGATGGTCTGCGGGAAGCACCCTTTCCGCAAAGGCCCCAACACCATCTGGGACCAGCTCCCGTTCCCAGCACGGGTCTCTCCAGGTGGATACCAATCTTTGTGGCACGGGGGGAATAACGGTGTTGGGAGAGGGCAGCGGGCTCACGAGGACGCCGCTCTTGAAGCTGTTTGTGTCCCATGGGTGGCTGGAGGAGGTGGCCTGTGTCCTGCCATCCTGCTCTCCTCCAAAAGGGAGAATCGATGGAGAAGTTTGGGCACAGTTCTGAGCACAGCCAGCACAGCCTGGGCACGTGGACAGTGGGACAGAGGGGACAGGATCCTTCTCCAA
>NW_024103571.1:0-27462 GCF_003945595.2 Pipra filicauda | reverse complement strand
TGCTTGGGCTGCAGAGGACAATAAAGAGGTTTGAAAGTCTTCATTCCACCTGAATTTATAAAAATATTCCTATCAAATAATTAGAAGATTCTTGGAATCCAAACCCAGCTTTTTTCAGTCTCTCTGATGGATGAAGGTGCCCAAACTACCCTAAGCAGGTTTCATGGAATCATGGAATATTCTGAGTAGGAAAGGACCCACAAGGAACTCCAAAGCCCAATTTCTGGAAGGTCTGAATCCAGAAACTGAATATTTTAGGGTGAAAATTTATCCAAATGGAGCTGCTTTGTGGTGGCTGATTTCTTCCACCAAAGAACTGCAAGATATTCCAGGTAATAAAACCCTCAGGGAAGGAAATTCCAGCTGCTTTGCCTTCTCTGGAGGGCAGGAGCCTCCCAAAGCACTTGGCTCTCCTGCTGAGTCAGGATTTTAAACCTGGAAAGAGGCAAATCCTGGGGGTTTTTTGGGATGAGGGCACCTGGAAGCAGCCCCAGGGTTTCCCCAAAGGCTGCAGAAGAAATTCCTGCTGTGCAGGGAGTGCTTGGGCTGCAGAGGGAAGTAAAGAGGTTTGAAAGTCTTCATTCCACCTGAATTTATAAAAATATTCCTATCAAATAATTAGAAGATTCTTGGAATCCAAATCCAGTGTTTTTCAGTCTCTGTGAGGGATGGAGGTGCCCAAACTACCCTAAGCAGGTTTCATGGAATCATGGAATATTCTGAGTAGGAAAGGACCCACAAGGAACTCCAAAGCCCAATTTCTGGAAGGTCTGAATCCAGAAACTGAATATTTTAGGGTGAAAATTTATCCAGATGGAGCTGCTTTGTGTTGGCTGATTTCTTCCACCAAAGAGCTGCAAGATGTTCCAGGTCATAAAACCCTCAGGGAAGGAAATTCCAGCTGCTTTGCCTTCTCTGGAGGGCAGGAGCCTCCCAAAGCACTTGGCTCTCCTGCTGAGTCAGGATTTTAAGCCTGGAAAGAGGCAAAGCCTGGGGTTTTTTGGGATGGGGGCACCTGGAAGCAGCCCCAGGGTTTCCCCAACGGCTGCAGAAGAAATTCCTGCTGTGCAGGGAGTGCTTGGGCTGCAGAGGAAAGTGCTAATCCGGGAGTTCAAAGCTCATCTGAGGAAACCTGATCCTTCCTCCAGAGGCTTTTCAGGGCGAGTGGTTTGACCACAAGAAAATAAAGCTTCTCTTTGCAGCTGATCCTAATCCTGAGTGAGAGGGTTGCTGAGGAGGCTCCCAGGAATGACTGACATTCCAGCTGATGAATCAGGAGGGAGGGAGCAGCTTTTGGGAGAGGCCTGGGCTGTTTGTTACCTCTCCAACCATGGGAATTCTGCAGGGAAGCAAAGGGAAGACAGGGAATGTGAGGGCTGTGGGAATGAAAAGGTGAAGGGCTCTGTTTCTTCCTCTCCTTGATCTTTAAGGGCATAAAGAGCTTGTAGGGATGAATGTCCTTGGTCTGCCTGTGTATAAGACCAACTTCAGTGGTTCTGAATTCCCTCTGGATTTTCCCACATGGATGGGAAGTCCTATGGCTCCAAATCTCTGGCTCATCCCATTGAAGGGTTCACTCCCAACTCCAAGAGGTTCCTCTGGGCATCACCACCATTCCCAGCACTGAGAATCCAAATGCCACTGAAATTCCTTAAAACCAAAAGATTTTAACTCACTTAGATGTTTTTACTCAATCTGGGACATCCCAGGGGAGGAACAACCCTCCCTAAAATGTCCTGGATATGTGGTTTTTAACCTGTCCCTAAAAGTACCCCCAAAACTCT
Source organism: Pipra filicauda (assembly GCF_003945595.2). Lineage (NCBI taxonomy): Eukaryota > Metazoa > Chordata > Aves > Passeriformes > Pipridae > Pipra > Pipra filicauda. The sequence continues at coordinate 25,678 of NW_024103571.1, read as the reverse complement.
GACAAGTTTCCATTGGATGGATGATGAATCCAGCCCTTGGTTCTTGGAGAAGTGTGCTAATATTGCTCAGGAATGTTTTGACTTCCCTAGTTTGGCCTGGAAAAGGTGGATGTGTCAAAACAGAACGTTTTCTGAGGAATCCTGATGAAGACAAGATCCTGATGAAGCTTTTCTTTGTGGAAGGCTTTTCCAGCTGAATTTTTGCACAGCTGAAGTACAAGATTTCCCCCAAGAACAGACATTTCCTGCCTGTCAGGGATCCCACTCATTTTCCATGTCAGTCAGGCCCTTCCTCTGCCTAATTCAGATTAATTACTTGAAACTAAATCTCTTGTGACTTGGGTCAATAGCTGATTTGCCAACTTGTTGCCTGTTTTTGGTCAATTATTCTGTGTTGTTTTAGGTCATTTCTCCTGTTTCTCCTGTTTTAGCTTTCCTAGAGCCTTGATTTAAACTCCATAAGGACTGAACATCATGGGATTGGACGAGAACATAAAGATCATCCAGTTCCACCCCCACACCTTCCACTAGCCCAGGTTGCTCCAGCCTGGCCTTGGACACTTCCAGGGATCCAGGGGCAGCCACAGCTTCTCTGGGTAACCTTTGCCAGGGCCCCCCACCCTCAGAGTAAATAATTTCTTCCTAATATTTAGTTTAAATCTATTCCCTTTAAGTTTGAAGCCATTCCCTGTGTCCTGTCCCTCCATCCCTTGTCCCAAGTCCCTCTCCAGCTCTTTTGGAGCCCCTTTAGGCCCTGGAAGGAGCTCTAAGGTCTAGAATGATTATTATTCTCATCATTATCATTTTTATTAGTCATCATCATGATATTTCTCCTCATAGGAAGAGCTGACACCTCTCTCAGAAGAAGCCCTTGCTCACCAAGGATTAAATTTTCTCTTTAAATCACTTTTCCCCCCTCTTCTATATTTTTGCTCAGTGCTTTTTGTGCAGCTTCTTTGAGCCACCCACACCATTCTACAGCCAAAGGAATTCGAGAGTCAGCCCAGCATTCCTTAAAATGCCCTTCCCTTTCCCAAATAATTTGTTCAGCCTGAATATAACACAGAAGGCTGAGAGCACGTGGGTTTTGGGACACGAGTTACGAGACCTCCAAAACAACCTGTGGTGTCCCCTTTGGGATTACACAGGCTGGGTTTAAAGAAACTGGGATTACACAGGCTGGGATTACACAGGTTGGACATAAATTGGCTTGAAATTCGGGCTGAAACTTTCATCCTGATCGAAATCAAACCTTCCAAAGGAATTTACTCCCAGCGAGACCCACGAAGCGCAAACGCCCCCGGGGGGCTAAACGGGAAAATGGAAAACACGATGGAAAATGGAAAATGGGAAGCCCATCCCAGCCCTGATGGCCATGGCAGCCCAGCACCAGCTGAAGGAGTTGTGGAGCTCCCAATTTCTGCTGCTGATCTTGGCAGGGCCCCGCTGGTTTTAACGAGCCCGATTAGATACTAAATAAATACTGGCTTTGCAACGTGCTCAGCAGTGTTTGGCTTGGAGGAGAAGAGGCTGCAAATGCTGCTGCAACTGGGTGATCTGGCAGCAGGCACAGACACTTGGAAAGATCCCTTCAGGCTGGGACAGAAAATGTTGGTGGGAGCCTGTTTTGCCCTAATGAAAACCCTCTGCTGTGCAGTGACAAGAAGAAGTTCAGCTCTTCCCATTGTTGCTTCCATTTACACACGGTTTGAAGTTTAGGGAGAAATAAAATCCTCCAACAGACCTGGATAACAGGTGAAAAACAGAGAATTTCAGGATCCCAGTTACATCACAGAGTGCAAAAAAATTTAAGATATTGTCAGAAATGAGATTTAGGAGATTTGTCAGCTGCAGGCACTGTGGGAGCCCCCACGTCCTGCAGATGAGTTCATTTATTTTAGTGCCACATCCATTGCTTTTGGTGCAGTTTTCAGTGCTGAACATAAGAATAATCACGCCTGGCTGCACGTGGGAAGTGGTTTTGGAATGTTTGAGGTGCCTCACAGGGATCTCAGACCGTGGAATTAATGGGTTTGGACTGGAAGAGAACTTAAAGATCATCCAGTTCCACCCCCTGCCATGGGCAGGGACACCTTCCAGGCTGCTCAGAGCCTCATCCAACCTGGCCTTGGACACTTCCAGGGATCCAGGGGCAGCCACAGCTGCTCTGGGCAACCTGTGCCAGGGCCTCCCCACCCTCATAGTTAATAAATTATCCCTAATATCCAGTTTAAATCTCTCTTTTTTTAATTGGAAACCATTCCCTGTGTCCTGTCCCTCCATCCCTTGTCCCAAGTCCCTCTCCAGCTCTTTTAGAGCCCCTTTAGGCCCTGGAAGGAGCTCTAAGGTCTATTATGATTATTATTCTCATCATCATCATTATTATAATTATTATTAATCATCATCATGATATTTCTCCCTCTAGAAAGAGCTGAGCCCTCCCTCAGAAGAAGCCCTTGATCACCAAGCCTTTAACAGGATTAAATTTTCACTTTAAATCACTTTTTCCCCCCCTATCCTATATTTTATTTAATGCTTTCTGTGCAGGTCCTTCGAGCCCACCCCACACCCATACAAACCCCAAGGAATTCCAGAGGAATTCCACATCCAGTCAGCCCAGCAAAACTTTTAACACAATGAATTTTAATCCCAGTTATCCATGCAGGGGGGGAAAGTCAGCCAGCCATCCAACTGCTGGTTGGGTCATTCCCACCCCAAATTTATGTCCCCAATGTGCCACTTTGCCCCCACTCCCAGATCAGCCCCTGGGTGCTCATCAACACTCCATCCTGCCTAATTAAAACCCCACTCTGCTTAATTAGTGCTGCTCCAGCTGCTTGGGAACCGTTTCCTCGGGTTTGCTCCTCCCCTCCCTCATCCCATCTCTCCAAGCTCCTGTGGTTTATTAGCTCTGGCCCACCAGGAGCAGCTTGAGGGGATGTGTTTGTGCTTCCAGCCCCCCCCCCGGAATCATAAATTCCAGGGGGGAAAAGCATTACCTAACCCAGGTCCCCTTGTCCCCTCCTGGAGAGGAAAACTCCAGGATTTTAAGAGCAAACATTCAGGGCTGCAAAACCACGCAGGGTTGTGGTGGGGGAGGTTTTGTGTTAAACTGGGGGAAAAAAAAAGAATTGAAGGGGTTTGAAGGGAAAGATGGGCTGAGAAACTGGGAATTCAGTGGTTTCTGTCTTGCTCTGGAGAAGCCCGACAGGGATCTTGTGGCTGATGGTCCCAGATTTATCCCAGCTGGAGTCCCCATGGAAATGTTGATGTTCATATCTGAGAAATTCCGTGTACAGTTGTGGGTCTGTGCCCACAGCCTGCCCAGAGCAAAGTGAATTATGCCCTCTTTGTCCCTTTGGACTAAACAGGGCTTGGAATGACCCTCCTGGAATGGTTTGGGTTGGAAGGGACCTTCAAGATCATCTCATTCCACCCCCTTCCACTATCCCAGGTTGCTCCAAGTCCTATCCAAGCTGGGAGCAGCCAAGCAGGGCTTTGTGAGGGCAGAACAAGGCAGGAGCTGAGGAGAACCCCAGCCCAGGTCCCTTCCAACCCAAACCACTCTGGGAGTGCTGACATTCTTCAGCATTTTTTTTTTACTTTGATAATCCGATATAAAGTTCCATTTTATCCCATTCAGCTTCTTAAATGTCAAGTTTGAGAAAAGAGCTGAGCGACCACCTTTCATATTTCGACAGAATGTTGTTCTGTTGACTTTCTAGTTTTGCAAATTGGGGTGTTTTCTTGCAACCTGGGATAGTAAAATGTGTCCCTGCCATGGTAGAGGGTGGAACGAGATGATCTTTAAGGTCCCTTCCAACCCAAACCATTCTGTGACTCTCAGACAGAAAAGGAATTAAAAATAGGGCTTGGAACCTTCCTTGGAGGAGGCCAAAATATGATGAGTCACAGTGGGTTATAAATCTTACCCTTGTAAATCTTACCCTTCAAAAGGCAGGCCCAGAGGAGAAACCACAACACAGGGAGGCCTTTGTGTTACAGGAACAAACCTTCCACATCAGAGGAATTTTCTACCACCTTCCATCTGCAAAAACCCCTCTCTGGAGCTTTCATGACCCACCAGTTTTCCTCCAGAGAATCCCAGAGTGGGTCGGGCTGGAAGGCACCTTAAAGATCATCCCATTGCACCTTCCAGTCCCCACGGCAATTCCTGTGGTTTCATGAAGACTTTTCCTGCAAAAATCCTCTTTGTGGCCCTTCAGGAGCTGTCACAGAGCAATGGGATTCCTGAAAAACTCTCCAAACCAGCTGCTCTTCCCCAGAGCCCAAATTTCCCAACATCTCCCAGGGGAGTGACTCCTTTCCTGCCTCTTCTCAATTCCACACCACTCCACGTGTGCCTGACCCTTTTTTCTGGGATGCCCGAGGGAAGAACTGGGAAAAAGAGCAGCCAGAAGGGTGCAGTGGGTTTTTTTTAGTCTTTATAATTGTTCATTTATTCATTTAATTCATGACCCTGTTCCTTTCCCACTGACACTGAAAATCCTTAAGGACCTTAAGGATTCCAACTCAAACCATCCCGGGATTCTGTGATTTTCATGGGAGAACTGAGTCTTATCTTCACCACCATGATAAAGGAGCAGTGGAACAGAGAAATCATGGGAGTCTTCCAAAATAAATTACCAAGCTGATAATAAAGCCAGAAAAAGCCTATTTTCTCCTGCTTCCCTGGGTGAGTTGAACAAATCCCACGTTATCATCTGGATTTGGAGCCTTCTCTTCAGGAAAAATGATTCCCACTCTACCCCTTCTGGCTGCAGCCAAAGAGTTAAAACCACTTCCCACCCCAGGAGTGGGATGGAGAAACAAGTTTTCCAAGTGAATCCGCAGTGAATTCACACCAGGACTCGGTGACAGGTTCATAAATCACCCCTGGAGCAAAGCAAAGTGCCCTGTTCCAAAGCAACCCTTATCTCCTGCTCTTTGCCTCGGGCCACTTCTTTTTCCAAAGGTCACTGGGAGGATGGGGGGGGGGGAAGCAGAAGGAGAAGTCAGGGAACGATTATGTGAAGAGGGAAAAAAAAAAAGGTAGGAAGCAAGAAACACTTGCTGAAAGGGAAATAAAAAACGAGATGAATTTGTTTGCCAAACAAATGGATTCGCCTTCCAAACGTGCAGCTGTTGAGGAAAAATGGGAAGCAGAGATGAAAAAGCGGGATTTCAGCCAGCTCCTGTCTTAGTTTTTGGTGAATTATAGAGAATTATTTTGTGGCCAAGAAGGGAAGGTTCCCTTCTCCTTGTTATGTCTCAGCTGCCTCTTAATCTGCTTTGGATGCTCGTTGTGCACCTTATCGGGGGTCACTGTAATAGAAATGCCGTATTTTCTCATGGAATCACTGAACTTTCAGCCTGGAGAGGAGGTGGGAGGTGGGAGGGGAGCTGTTGCAGAGCAGCAGCCATTACACTTGCCAATGAAACCAAATATAATGAGTTCAAAATAAAGAATTCCCCCCCTAAAAACGTCTGTCTGGGATCGGCCATCACTTTTGGAAGGGCCTTGGATGCTGGAAAAGCCACTGTTTTCTGAGGAAGTTGTTTCAGTGGTTAATATGGTTTTAGTGGTTCATATCCCAGGCTCTAAAAAATCGGGGGTTTAGTTAAACCTGAATATGAAGAGCTTTAGTTCTCTGACATTGGATTTTGTTCTTTCTCCTCCTGCTAAAGTGCAGCACCTGCCTGTGGTTGGACAACAGCAACGGGGCAAAATCTCAGCCACCAGGTCCCTCTGAACTTGTCTGACGTGGAAACAATGAGATTTAGAGTTTTTAACCCTGATTTAGCCCTAAAAAGAAGATTATTTCATTTAAAAAATATAAATCTCGGGGTAAATCAGTGTGAATTTGTCCTGGTGCAATCCAACAGTTCCTGAATATTTTAAAACACCAGCTCAGAGCTGTCCTGAACTGCAGGAAAGGTTTAATACACAGTTATTTGTATTTTTTTGAGATCCATCCCCTCTGTGGTAAAATTCCTTTTACAAAATAGTCATATACATTTACATGATTTCATATATTTAACAGAAAACCACAATTTTCTGCAGGTTCCCTGACAAATCCTGGTTTTGAAGCAAAACCGCTTAAAGTTTATGTCAAACTTGGCACGAGCAAAACCACTTAAAAATTTCTGTCAGACTTGGCACCCCAAAATTAGTCACCTGAGAAAATTTAAGGCAATTCTTGTCCAGCTCAGGAACTTGAAGCGCTTTGAAAAGTTTTGAAGGAATTAAACCTGTGTGAGGTAGATGAAGTATTTTTATCCCTATTTTGCGGCTGGGAAAACTCAGCCAGGGAAGGGTTGAGTTTGTTTTTCGGTGTCACAGTTGGTTGGGGAATGGGAAAGCTTGACCTGGAGCTGTGTTTAGACCCAATTTCTCTGGAATTTTTCTCCCTATAAAGCCCAGAACTCCGTTTCCCTGAGTCCCACTTTGGAGCAGATGCCTCGTGTGGGGAGTGGGAACAAAGCCTGCGGCTGAAGGAACCGAGGCGAGGTCAAACGGGAACACAAGGACAAGCTGGCACCGGAGTAGCTGGATAAAAGGATTAGGGAGTCTCTGGGTTGTGGAAACAGGAAACTCAGCCTCCTTCTGAAGCCCCTGGAATGAGTTCAAAGTGCCCTGCATGGGATGGAAGAGCCCTGGGCTCGGAGGGGAGCGGGCTGGTCCAGGATTCCTGCTTAGATGTGACCCAGCAGAGCTGGGAGTGGGATGGATCAGTGTGTTGGGCCAAGACTCTACGGAGCTCAAATTCCAACCCTTGCCTCTTTTCATAGAATCATAGAATCAGAGAATCAGAGAATCATAGAATTATAGAATCAGCTGGGTTGGAAGGGACCTCTGAGATCATCCAGCCCAACCCTTGATCCAACCCCGCCGTGGTTCCCAGCCCATGGCACTGATGCCACATCCAGTCTTGTCTTAAAAACTTCCAGGGATGGAGAATCCCCCACTTCCCTGGGCAGCCCATTCCAATGGCTGAGCACCCTCTCTGCAAAGAAATTCTTCCTAATGTCCAACCTAACTCTCCCCTGGCACAGCTGCAGACCCAGCCCTCTTGTCTTGCTGATGGTTGCCTGGGAAAAGAGACCAACCCCCCCCGGCTCCCCCCTCCTGTCAGGGAGTTGCAGAGAGTGAGGAGGTCTCCCCTGAGCCTCCTCTTCTCCAGGCTGAGCCCCCCCAGCTCCCTCAGCCTCTCCTCATGGGAATTGTGCTCCAGTCCCTTCCCCAGCCTTGTTGCTCTTCCCTGGCCCTGCTCCAGCCCCTCAATGTCCTTTAGGTGCCTTCTGGGGTGACCTGAGCAAGAAGTGACACCTGGAGTCACCTGCTGCCTGTTGCAAGTCTAAACTGGGCACGGATCAGCTGTCAGAGGTCACTGGAGGTGCCAAAAACCGCGGGAGTTTGGGACAGACCCGGCAGATCCGACACGGGAGTGACAGGAGCTCATCCCTCTGGAGCTGAAGGTCGTGTGGACCCTCCATGGCTCCCCAAAATGGACCTTCAGGCACCTGGATCTTCCCCTGTTGTCAGGGTGTCCATGGGAAGCAGAGCTGTGTTGGAGACATCCCGGCTTCCTCCTCCTGATCCACGCGGATCATTTGTCGTTTCCCGCAGCTCCATGGGGACAATTTTCCCTCATCCTTACAAACTGAATTAAACCTCCAAGTCCAGCCAGTGTATCCCAAAGGATGGTTCAGGTCACCCCAAACACTTAAATTTGGCCTATATTTGGTTGTCAGCAGCCCTGTGGGGGATGAAGCAACACAGAGGGACCCACATCCAGCTGCCTAAGTTTGCAAGTTCAATAAATATATAAATATGTAAATATGTAAATATGTAAATATGTAAATATGTAAATATGTAAATATGTAAATATGTAAATATATAAATATGTAAATATATAAATATGTAAATATATAAATATGTAAATATATAAATATGTAAATAAAAATAAAAATAAAATAAAAATAAATATAAAAATAAATTAAAAATAAAAAAATAAAAATAAAACAAAAATAAATATAAAAATAAATAAAAATAAAAATAAAAATATAACTAAAAATAAAAAATAAAAATAAAATTAAAAATAAATATAAATATAAATATAAATATAAATATAAATATAAATATAAATATAAATATAAATATAAATATAAATATAAATATAAATATAAATATAATGTTGAAGAAGAGAACTGCAATCAGCACGTGCTTTTTCCAGGCAGAATTCCACAAGCCCAGAATGATTTGGGCTGGAAGGGACCTGAAAGCTCATCCAGTCCCACCTCCTGCCATGGGCAGAGACACCTTCCAGTATCCCAGCTTGCTCCAGCCTGGCCTTGAACACTTCCAGGGATGGGGCATCCAAGGTTATCTTGTTTATCTCTTGGATTATTGAAGGGATTTCCAAGCATCCACTTCCCTCCATCCCAGATTCCACAACCACAAAATCCCATTTTGGCTTCAACATCACCAGTGATCCCGGGCTTTAAACCGAGATTCAGTCTGGAATTGCAAGTCCCTAATCAGGGAGAAAATTAAGGGAGGTCAATCCCACATTTACACACTTCAGTGCTCCATTCCCAAACTTTGGAAGGGATTTTGGGGTAAAACCAGCTAAAAACAGAGGTGATTTTTATTCTCCATTCAGCACCTGAGCAGCTGCAGGTGCTCCAGAATTTCCCTCAGGAAGGTGGATTGTCTCAGCCAACAATTAAGTGGGGCATTGGGAAGGGATTAAAGACGGGAGGAAAATTGCTGGATCTCCTGGAATTCCATGGATGGATGTCCCAGATTTTTCTGGAGCTGTGGCAAGGGGTGTGTCCACCTGCCGTGGCACCTCCAGAGGAGCCCCAGAGCTCTCCTGCCGTGACTCAACACATGGAAAATATCTCCTGGCCTCCACTCTCTCCCCAGCTCCTGCAATAGCTGGGCTGGGATTTTGTGGTCTTGGAACTTTGACTGAAGGCTGTGGTTTTATGTTGTATTTTTACACCACTGTTCTCAGGACTATTGGCCAAGACTTTGCTTTTTGATACGTAGAATTATATATATACTTCTATATTTATATAAACCAGCAAGTGTCTCCTGTATGTGCATTTCCATGAACAAAAAGGGAAAATCTGCAACGATTTTTGTGGGGTTTTACACCCCAAACATTAAAAGTTTTTGCCCTAACTAATACTTTAGCACCTAATTAAAACCAACACCCCACCAGCTTGGCTCAGTTATGAAATAAAATCACTTCCTTTAGTTTTTTGGCCCGAGAATTATTTTTAAGGCAGTGCTGTTTTGCCAGCGAGAAAAATTATCCTAAATTAGGGACTTGCAATTCCAGACTGAATCTCAGTTTAAAGTCCAGGATCACTGGTGGTGTTGAAGCCAAAATGGGATTTTTTCTGGCTGGAAAAAGCATGTGCTGATTGCAGTTCTCTTCTTCAACATTATATTATTTATATTTATATTTATATTTATATTTATATTTATATTTATATTTATATTTATATTTATATTTATATTTATATTTATATTTATATTTATATTTATATTTATATTTGTTTTTATTTTTACTTTACTTTTATTTTTTATTCATATTTATACTTATAGTTATATATTTAGGAATTTATGTATTCATATATGTATATATTTATTCATTTATATATTTATATATGTATCTATTTATGCATTTATATGTTTATATATATCTATTTATGTATTTATATATATATCTATTTATTCATTTACATATATATTTATATACATATCTATTTATACATTTATACTAGGCAGACTTATTTTCCCATAACATCCCAGATTGCCATCCAGTGAGAACTTCAGTTTTCCTGAGCTGTGAGTCCTGGTGCACGTGGTTTTCCCTCCCTTTGACTCGTGATCCGTGGTTTTCCCTCCTCTCCTCTGTTTGATTTCTTTCCCAAATCATGGAATCAGAGAATCAGAGAATCAGCTGGGTTGGAAGGGACCTCTGAGATCATCCAGTCCAACCCTTGATCCAACCCCGCTGTGGTTCCCAGCCCATGGCACTGATGCCACATCCAGTCTCAGCTTAAAAACCTCCAGGGATGGAGAATCCCCCCCTTCCCTGGGCAGCCCATTCCAATGGCTGAGCACCCTCTCTGCAAAGAAATTCTTCCTAATGTCCAACCTAACCCTGCCCTGGCACAGCTGCAGACCCAGCCCTCTTGTCTTGCTGAGAGTTGCCTGGGAAAAGAGACCAACCCCCCCCCGGCTCCCCCCTCCTGTCAGGGAGTTGCAGAGAGTGAGGAGGTCTCCCCTGAGCCTCCTCTTCTCCAGGCTGAGCCCCCCCAGCTCCCTCAGCCTCTCCTCATCAGAATTGTGCTCCAGTCCCTTCCCCAGCCTTGTTGCTCTTCCCTGGCCCTGCTCCAGCCCCTCCATGTCCTTCCTGAGCTGAGGGCCCAGAACTGGACACAGCACTCCAGGGGTGGCCTCCCCAGCGCTGAGTCCAGGGGCAGAATCCCTTCCCTGGCCCTGTTGGCCACCCTGTTCCTGAGCCAGGCCAGGATCCATTGGCCCTCTTGTCCCCCTGGGCACACTCGGGCTCCTGTTCAGCTCCCTGGCCATCCCCACTCCCAGCTCCCTTCCTGCCTGGCTGCTCTCCAGCCCCTCTGGTCCAGCCTGGAGCTGCCGGGGGTTGTTGTGGCCAAAGGGCAGGACCCGGCCCTTGGCCTACTTGAACCTCATCCCCTTGGAATCAGTCCAACTCTCCAACCTCTCCAGGTCCCTCTGCAAATCCCACCCCTGGCTCCAGCCCTCCCCTGCTCCCCCAGTGACGTCATTTGGCTGCCATGGACACGGTGACATCATGGGAATATCCAGCAGGTGAAAGATTCCAGGTGAGGAAAACACGGTGGGAGGGAGATCAGCCCCAAGCTTGAAACCCGGATCCTGTTTGATTTTCCATCCTCGCTCTGAACCCAGCAGGAATTGTGCAGTGGAGAAGAAATATCCTGCTTTGGATAAAAGAGATATTCCTGCCAAATTTGAAGGAGTCAGCTCTGAACCTTCCTCTTCCTCCTCGTCCTCACCCACGGGAAGGTGGCTCAAAAAAACCACCTCCAAGACACTTCAACTTCAAATTTCCCCCCATAAAAGGAATTTAAATTGTGTTTAAATCTCTCCAAGCCTTCTCCAAAGCGACCCATCCATCCAAACATATTCCAGTGTCCCCAGGAAGCTTTCCCAAAGAAAAATATTGTTGGCAAATCTCTGGAAATTCATGCTGCTTAAATATCCACCCATGAACTTGTCCTTCCCTTTGTAGGGAATCGAGGTAAACGGGCCTTTCTAAAGGAAGATTCCCTGGATTCATCCCAAATATCTGCCTCAGGATAACACATTCAGTCCTTGATGCTGCTGTTCCTGTACCTTCAGCAGCACAAAGAAATCCTGTCCCAGTGATTTTGTCATTTCCCTGGAAGAACCATCCTTTGTGTTCATGGGTTTTGCAGAGGTTTTTTTATTTAAGATTATTTAAGATGCTGCTTTGAGATTTTTCCCTCCACCTTTTTACTCCCAGAATAAAGAATTCTTTCCGCCTTTTTACTTCCAGAATAAAGAATTCTTTCCTCCTGTCTTTGATCAGGCCATTTTTTTTGTAAAATCTCTCAGCAGTTTTGCTACAACCCCCTTTCCCATCTGAGCTGCAAACTGTGTTAGAAACAAAAATAGGGATCAAAATGACCCAAAAATGTGCGTCTGAGAGACAGAAAAAGGAGAGAAAAAGCAATGATGAGGTCACATAATGGTGAATTTTGGAGGTTTGGCCTAAATCTCTCCTGCTGGGCCCTTCCACTCGGGTCACCTTCAGACAGGGACGACTTTGCTTTCCCCAGGAACACATTTAACCTTTGGCTTTTCCACAGAAGGGATGCCAAAGGGATGAGGAACAGCTCCAAAAGAGCAGCAGTGGTTTGGATATGACACTGGAAAAACCTCCAGCTTGTCCTTCTGGGATCCCTCAATCCCAGGCACCTCCAGGAAAAGACATCCTTGGCCTTTCCCACCTCGGAACCAGCGACCCGGGAGAGTGGATGGGACTCAAATCCCGTTGGATTGGGGTTGGTTTTCCCTGATCCTCCCCGTTGGGATCCCTGATTGAATTCCCTGCTCCCTGTGCAGCTCCAGGGCAGTCACTCCCGAGGATCTGGGCCGTGCTGCTGCTGCTCCTGCTGAGCAAACAGGATTAGAATTCTTCCCCCCTCACAAGAACCAGCGGTGCAAATGAAATGTTTATTCTTTCATGTGGGGAAAATGTCAGCTGCTTCAACTCACCTGGGAAAGATCTCCACTGATGGGGAAGCAGGCAAGATAAAAGCCTGATTTCTGATGGGAAATGTTCTGTAATTTGGATTTTTTTTTCCTCCTCTTTTTTTTTTTTTTGGACTGAAGTCAACCTGTTAACTCAATATATTTATGCTATTCTTGTTTTATTTTTTTGTGGGTTTTTTTGGTGGTTTCTTTTTTTGATTCTTCCTCCTATTTTTCATTTTTTTGCTCTAGTCAGAATTGATCATTTCTACTTTTACAGCCTGTAAAATTCCAGGCTTGAAGGGATACTGTCAAGTCAAATTTGACTCCAAATTAAGTTTTGGGCTGGGAGTCAAGAGCCATGAATTCTAATCCCAGTGACCTGCTGTGTGACCTCCTTCACCCCCCTTGTGTCTCGGGGTGCCTGGAGATAAAACAGAGATACAAAGCTCCTTTTTTTATCTCCTGTGATGCTCTCACACTTCCAGGTACCACGAAACAGCTTTTCCCCCTTAAAGAAGAGCGGGAAAAATGGAAAAAAAAAACAACAAAAAAGGTTATTTAGGTGCCAAAGAAACTGTGGAGAGTCACTTTAAGCCCCACGAAGTTGTCCCTGTTGCAGCTCTGCTGACGCCAAACGGGGCTGAACGTGCTCCAACGGGTACATTCCGCTTCCTGAGGGACGTCAGCGGGGAAAAAGCAGCCACCCAGAAATTCCAGCCCCAGGAAAATCAATCTCTTCGGGCTCCACCTGCCAGGACAAGTTCACTCCCATCCTTATCAGGGCTCGGCCCAGGCTCTGACCTCACGCGGCTCTTGGAAATCTGTGGGAAGGAAGGAGCTTCCTGGACACCGGGAAATCTGCCCGAGTTTTCTGTCCCATCCCGTGTCCTGTCTCGTCCTCAGGGTTTATTCCAGAAGGGACAAGCTCTTCTTGCATTTTGGGACTCCAGAAGGGAGAGCATCCCGTTGGGTTTTGGGAAGCTGGGGGCATTCCCACTGAGCTGAATCCTCCTGGGAGATGCAGGTTGGAAGTGCTTTAAAGATGTGTGGATGTGGTTTAGTGGGGAATTTGGCAGTGCTGGATTAGAGGTTGGACTTGGTGACCTCAGAGGGCTTTTCCAACCTCTAATTTTGTGGTTCTGTGATTTTGAGGTGGTGGCATCTCCTAGAGAAACTCCTTTATGTTCAGGCTCTACCGAAGCAAACACTATTCCCCTTCTCCTCCCAGAAATCCCACCTTTCTCCCACTCTGGAAATCCTCCCATGTGCAACAGGAGCAATTTCTGAAGTAAAGAACCATCTGTGAGTGGGGTGTGGAGCAGAAGAGAGGCCCCAACCCTCTCTGAGGTTGGTCTCCAGCTCTCCTCCATCAACAGGACACCTGATCTAAGCTTGACCAGTGCCAGGCTCTGTCCCTCTGGGCTGAAAAATCCATGGATGGATGAATTCCTGCTCACTCCAGCAGGGCCATTCTCCAGCCATAGGAAAACCCACCTGAAGATTAAGGAAATTTTACCCAAACCAGTGTTCACCTCACATCTGAATTTGGCTTTCCAAGACCCCCTTGGCTGGCCAGGGCTGGTCTCTCTGGTGCAGGGATGGTGAAAGGACCAAGGTAGGAAACGGTCTCTCCTTCGTGCCACTCTGGTGATCGTGGAATGGTTTGGGTTGGAAGGGACCTTAAAGATCGTCTCATTCCCACCCCCTGCCATGGGCAGGGACACCTTCCACTATCCCAGGTTGCTCCAACCTGGCCTTGGACACTTCCAGGCAGCCACAACTTCTCTGGGAAATCCATTCCAGGGCCTCACCTCCTTCCCAGCCAGGAATTCCTTCCCAGTATCCCATCTAAACCTACTCTCTTTCAGTTAATTTTCCCCTTGTCCTGTCCCTCCATCCCTTGTCCCCAGTCCCTCTCCAGCTCTCCTGGAGCCCCTTTAGGCCCTGCCAGGGGCTCTCAGCTCTCCCTGGAGCCTTCTCTTCTCCAGGGGAACCCCCCCAGCTCTCCCAGCCTGGCTCCAGAGCAGAGGGGCTCCAGCCCTGGCAGCATCTCTGGGGTCTCCTCTGGAATTGTTCCGACAGGTCCACACCTCTCTTGTGTTGTTCCCAGAGCTGGAGGCAGCTCTGCAGGGGGGTCTCACCCAGGCAGAGAATCCCCTCTGGCTCCTGAGGATGCTCCAGCCCCAGGGATGGATGGGGAGGGACTTTTCCTCCTCAGTCAGGTCACTGCTTTCCCCACCTGCAGAGATGGGAACAATTCCCATTCCCCACCTCTGCTCTGCTCCAGATGGGACTGACAGGTCGTTTATTTGGGGGCAGAGAACAGGAATGTGACATTTGGGATCAGAGGAGGCAACTTTCTGACTCACAACTCCTGTCAGTGCATTCCTTCCTTCTCCTTTTCCATGACAGGATTTAACCCCCGGCAACGCCTCCCTCTCCCAAAAAAAACCCTGGATTTCCCATCCAAAGGGCAAACCCGTGCCAAATCCACGGTCCTGCTGGGCTGTCCTGCACCCCAAAGGTCCAAACCCCCCTGACAGATGTGGCCTGGAGCCAAGGATTGCCTTGAATGGGGGTTATTTTCCAAGCTTTTCCTCACGGGGTCGTTTTCCCACCCCTTTCCCCGCTCCGGGGGCCATAAATTTGGGATCCATCATCAGGCTCTGTAATATTCCCTCAGCAAGGCTTCGTTACGAGGAAATTCATGCCTTAAACACCTCGCAGGCAGCATTTTTGACAAGTCATCACATTTCTGTGTGCCCTGGTTTGTTTTAAAGCCCCTGGAGTGACGACATTCCCGAGCAGGGGCTGCTCTGGGCTCGGAGAGGGGGAGCAGTGGAGAGGGAAAACCGGGGTGCAGGGGGGGTGTTGGAACAACCTGCCGTGGAATTTTGGCTCCTTGGACACCCAGAGAAGGGTGTCCCTTTTGTGGCAAGAAATCAGGACAGAAAGAAACCCCATCTCTTAATCACACCCGAGCAGGGAGGGGCTGAAATGTGGATAAAACCAAAGAATATTGTTTTATAAACACAAGATCCTGTGGAAAAGTTGTTTTCAAACTTCACATCCCATCCTGAAGTGACATATTTTTCCTTGCAATATTGTCCCCACCCAACCACCTTTGCCCACAGGTACCAAAAGGGAATTCCTCCAGTCTTAAACACTTCAGGGTCACCTGGGAGAGCTTTCCAGGAGTTCTGTGCTTTTATTTTATTTTATTTTATTTTATTTTATTTTATTTTATGTTATGTTATGTTATGTTATGTTATGTTATGTTATGTTATGTTATGTTATGTTATGTTATTTTATTTTATTTTATTTTTATTATGCTGTATTTTTTTATTTGACTTTATTTTATTTTACTTTGTTTTATTTTATGTTTGACTTTACTTTTTGTTTTATTTTATTTTATATTTGACTTTATTTTATATTTTATTGTATTTTGTTTTACATTATATTTGACTTTATTTTTATTTTATTTTATATTTGATGTTATTTTATATTTTATTTTATTTTATTTTATATTTGACTTTATTTTATATTTTATTTTGTTTTGTTTAATTTTATTTTTTTTATTTTAGATTTGATTTTATATTTTAGATTTTATTTTTAATTTATTTTATATTTCATTTTGTTCTGTTTAATTTTATTTTATTTTATATTTGACTTTATTTAATATTTTAGATTTTATTTTGACTTTATTTTATATTTTATTATTTTATTTTATTTTTTATTATTTTATTTTATTTTTTATTTTATAAAAAACAATATAATTGGGAATTTTAGTACCTTCAAAATCTGTGCCTTGGTTTCACTTCTGTCCTGCGACAATATTTTACAAAGACTAACAGAGGAGACTGTTTATTAATTATGAATAAAAAAGAATTGACAACGATTAGGAAAAAAAAACAGTTAAGTCATAAAAATGTCTCTTGTTGTGATGGTTTAAAAGCACAAATAAGAGGGGGAAATTCCACCTGAAAATGCCAGATTCAAACTAAAGGGAATTATGGAAAAGCTTTCCCTTTGGGAGCGATTGCAACAGTTAATCTCTTCCCTGAAGTACACGGAAAAGGAGTCTGGACATGGAAAAGGAGTCTGGACACGGAAAAGGAATCTGGACACGGAAAAGGAGTCTGGACATGGAAAAGGAGTCTGGACATGGAAAAGGAGTCTGGACATGGGAAAGGAGTCTGGACACGGAAAGGTGGGAAAAGGCAGAGGAGAGGCCTTGTCGAAGGTGCTCAGGGAAGAACAACCGACTCCAAAACTGCCTCCACACCTTTTGTCTCCTCTTCCCTTTCAACCTTCACTTTTCCCTGGTGACCCGTCTGGGGGGGAAAGCTCTAAAAGGCAGCTTGAAATCCTTTCTCTTCCCTTTGAAGACATCGGAACGTTTGTTTTCCTTCCACTCCACGGATTCCTCCTTTCCCTGTCTCTTCTCTTTTCCTTCAGTCTGGGGGGGGTGGAATAAATGAAAGCAGCAGCCTGTGAACCCCAGCTCTGGAGAGTTCCACCTAAATACTCCTAAGCCTATTAAGTTTATTCCTGGAACTGTCCTGCTCTCCCACCCCCAAGAAGTTTTCTGTTCGCTAGATTTCATTTCCTTTGTTCTTATTTAATTTACTTGCAGCCAGGGGCTCCAGCGGCCCCGGTCATTAACGGGCTGCTAATTAGCTGGCACTGACAGCCTCTCGTTATTCCAGAGGCTTTGGAGAGTGTTTGCCCGGGAGTCACATGGTGGGACAGCCTTTTAATAACAGCCATCCTGGTTAATTCTGCCTTTCCCCTCGGATGGGTGTCCCAGTCGATCCAGCGGCGCTTCCAGGGGGTGTTTTTGTAACAGATGGAAAAGGAGAGGAAGGGATTTGGTGACACTTTTTCCCCTCTGGAGATTGTTCCTCCTCCGGCGTGTCGGGGCC
Organism: Pipra filicauda; assembly: GCF_003945595.2. Taxonomy (NCBI): domain Eukaryota; kingdom Metazoa; phylum Chordata; class Aves; order Passeriformes; family Pipridae; genus Pipra; species Pipra filicauda. Next base: position 8,449 of record NW_024103571.1, on the reverse strand, counting down.
GTGTGAGACGTGAGGGTGGCACCTGTCACTGCAGAGGGAAAGGAGGAGCGTTTTCCTCCTTCCCTGCCGTGCCAGGAGGTCTGGGAGCAGAAAACTCATCCTGTTCTCTGCCACAATCTGCTCCTCACCCAGGTCCTTAATTTGGGCAGATCTTGGGATGGTCGCTGCAATTCCCAAGGGCTGGCAGGTGGGTGTCCCAGTTCCCATCTGGGCTGGGAAGGGGGGGGTTCAGATGCCACCCCACCCCACGGTGCATCTGGAAGATGGACTTTGGGCACCAAAATCCCAGGAGGCAGAGGTTGGGACGCACCAAGAGGCTGCAAAGAGCCACAACTCTCAGAGTGGGAAAGATCCCGCTTGCCAGGAGGTGAGGTGGTGTTTTGCCTGGCAAGTGGAGAGGTCTGGTGATCCAGGGAACTCAGTGACCACCCCCACACCCTCCCAAACTCCTAAAGATGCAGCTTTTGGCACTTGCCAGTCACCAGGTGCCTCTTCCCTCTGAGCAAAACAGGAAATGAGTCAGGCAGGGAAAAACAGGAGGAATTGCCCTGGTGGGGCTGGAGAAGGGACCTCCCTGGAGGTGTTTGTTATTCCTGGGCAAAGAGGAGGCACCTGGACACCGTTTCTCGAGGTGACATTGCTGTGGGCTGTCAAGAAAGGGCTGGGACAGGTGGAAAAAGCTGGGACCTTCTGACTCTTTATTCACTCAAACCCTTCCAGCTTGTGATGATTCCTGGGAAACCCTTTCTCAATCATCTGGAAGGAATGGGTTCTGCACTTCTGGCGGGCCAGAGGTGCAACTTATAGGATCATGGAATGGTTTGGGTTGGAAGGGACCTTAAAGACCATCCAGTTCCACCCCCTGCCATGGGCAGGGACACCTTCCACTAGCCCAGGTTGCTCCAAGCCCTGTCCAAGCTGGCCTTTCATGGAGCTTCTCAATGACAGTGCTGGCACCTTCTCTGAGAGCTGCCAGGACCCTTCTGGGAGACACCAGTGTCTCCAAGGAGGAGAAACACAGCAGTTTTTAAGGCAAGCTCTTCAGGGTATCCCCAACAGGGAGGCAGCACCTCTGGGCTCTGCTGGCACCACCCCAGGTGCCCCTGGCACCGTGGTTTGGGTGTCCTGCACGTGTTTCACCTCTCCCCCTCTGCTCCTGCCCTGTGTGCAGAGGGAGGAACCACATCTGCTCCCACATCACCTGGAAACTCAGCTCCCAATAATCCTCCCCCCCTGGGCTGAGGGGCTTCACCAGCCTCCAGAGGGGCAGAAGCAGCAGGTGCCTCACCCTGCTCTTTGCAGGGGGGTTGGACTGGAGGATCTTAAAGTTCCCTTCCAACCCAAACTGGTCCATGTTTTGTGCCTTCTCAGGCCCCCGAGCTCGGGGTGGTTTGGGGTTTCCCCACTGACGGGAGCAGAGAGCTGGTGCTGTGTGTTCTCCCCCACCTTCACACCCCTCTCCTCTCAGAGCTGTTAAAGCGTTTTCCCATCTTCCTGGCTGCGTTCCAGCCTCCCTGCAGGATCCAAATCCAGGTGGAGGAGGCTGATGGTTGTGCCTATTTATCACCTCCCTGGTGGCCACACCCCACGGCTCCCGAGAAAGGAGGAAGAGGCAAAGCGTGTCCATGTTTCCCGTGATGCAGCTCTTACCATCTCCCTGGGATCTCCATGGGAAGGCACAGGGAATTGGAGAGGGGGAGCAGAGCTGTAGGAAAGCCACATTCCCAGCAGGAATAGCGGGGAAGAGCCAGCCTGGGAGCCTTTGCTGTGGGAAGCAGCCGCGGAGCCTCCTCGTGCTGCTGCTGGAGGCAACGAGAGGGGACTGATCCCAAATCCCTTCCCCAGAGGATGCACCTGAGCATTCCTGGCTCCCAGGGAGCATTCCAAGAGCAGTATCCCACCAGGAGGGCACCTAAAGCTCAGGAGGGGTCACCTTGGTGCTCTGTGCTCTTGTCCATCAAAGATCCCTGCTTTGGTGTCATGAAGGCAGGCTCAGCTCCCAATCCTCTTCTTCCCTCCTTCTAACTATTAATCCCTAATTTTCCCTGGGTTTAGCTGATTTATTTTTAATAGAATAGGTTTTTTTTTTCCTTTCTCGAGGGATAAAAAGTTCGTTTAGCAATAGCCAGACAGGGCTGTTGCTGCCAAGAATATTTGTGTCTGAGATTTGCCTCTTAAATAATTTGTGGTCCCTCTGTTTCCCTCACGCCCTCTGGGTCCTTTTTGGGGGGCAGGGAAGGGAGTTCAGCTCTGCTGGTGGGAACCACTGAAGCCCAGTTGATCCTTTTCCTGCTGGGAGGAGTCAGAAATCCTGATTTCCAGCCCCTTCCTCAGATTTTGGGTTTATTATTATTCATTATTTGGCCTGAGCTCTGCAAGACACACAAGCACAGTTACTCTTAAGTTGTAGTTCAAGCAGCAGAATCTGGGAAGTGTGTCCCACATCCCAGAACTTATATTCCTCCTCAGAGCAGCCCCTGGGATGTTCAGGAGAGGTCTCTGTGTCTCTTCTTCAAGACACAGCACAATAAATGACCTAAACTGCACAACTGGAATCTTTTCTGAGTGTTCTATTTCAACCTAAGCCTGGAAAAGACAAAATTCTACAACTGGAGACCTGCATTAGGTTAAATCCCCAAGTTCATGGTGACAGAAAACAAGGATCTTGGTTTCCATCTCCACTGGCCCTAAACCCTGGACTTGGTTCCACTGCTTAAATGTGGGTGTGGGACATCACATGGAAGAGAATCAGGGAATTATTTAGGTTGGAAAAGACCTCCAAGAGCATCAAGTCCAACCCTTAGAAAGGCAGAAGCCTGCTTAGACAATCCTGGAATGGCTTGGGTTGGGTGGGATCCTAAGGATCCTCTCATTCCTGGTTTCAGGAAAGGTTCAGGATGTATCATACAGTCAAATTATGTCAGGATTGCCTGGGTTGGAAAGGGACCTTAAAAATCAGGAAGGGACCTGGGAGATCATGTGTTCAGAGCATGTTTACTCAATATACTAGAGGTGGAACTCCTACTCCAAACTAAGGGACAAGGACTGAAAATTTAAGTGGAAGTTCATTCCAGACTAGAGCTGATTAAAGGAAAGGCTCTTTGATGGGCTTAATGTGCTTAAGGAGTTTGACTATGCTGTGAATTCAAATATTTTCCTTGTGTTCCACCAAAACTCTGCCTTCAGATGACCCAGATGAACCTGAAGACCCATCATTCCAACAAGGGAACCAGGGCTGTCTGGCCTGACTTGTATCCATAGGTCTCCTTGGTTTCTGAGGAGATGCTGGAGAACATTAGTGACAGCAGCTTCCTGGCTCACCTGCTTTTGGAAAGGACATTGCATTGATAGGAAATTATCCTCTAGGGAAGACAGGAGGCAGGTTTGAGCTTTCCTTGGGAAATATTTGTGTCAGCACCGCTCGGACACTTGTCCCAAAGCGTGGACAAGTGCCAGGACAAAAGGGATCTCGGGGAACATGTGTAGGCCAGGGAAGTTAATTCTGTTAGGTAAGAAGATATCCCAGCTCCCCAGCAGTTATCTCAGAGGCATTTCCTCCCATTGTTTAGCCCTTTGCTTTGTGCATTCTCCCTTCCCTCCTACCCAGGAGGGGGGTTTTTCTGGGAAGCATCCAAAGGCTGGAGGCATTTGTGGTGGAAGTGGCACACGGAAGGCATCGTGTCACAGCATCCCTTGCATGTCAACACATCTCTCCTGTGTAAACCCTTAGTAAACAGCTTGTCTTGTGCCTTCCAGGTCAGGGATTTTCTTTTTTTTTCTTTTTTTTCCTTTTTTTTTTTTTTTTGTTGCTTTTCCAAGAATTTCTGATCTTGCCCGTTTCCCTTTCCGTGTCCCGTGATGCTTCGGAGCACTTTGACATTTATTAGCCATGTGCAAGGTACATTTTGGAGGAATTATTGAGTCATTCCTGACCTCTTCTCCTTCCTCTCTTTGGGGGTATCTTGTACATCTCCTGCTCTTCATGGTTCATGGCCACACTCAGCTCTTGGGCCCACTCACAGCTCAGCTCTGCTCTGCTCCAAAAAGGACCAGCTCCTTGTTGGTAAAATAAGACTCAGGGCACTATAGGACACAGAAAGAAACTCCAGGAACTGAAAAACTCCATGTTCAAACAGTTTAAAGATGGATTTTCACAGCATTGTGTCTGCTGAGGAGAAATAATCATATATATATATATATATATATATGTATATAAAATCATATATAACAAAGCTCTATTTGTCTGAGCTGTTTTAGGTGCCCATTTAAGAGCAAAACTAATAAGTTTGTTGATTATACAGAGCTTGGGCTGTTTTAGGTGACCATTTAAGAGCAAAATTAATAAATTTGTTGATAATGCAGAGCTTGAAATGACCATCCTGGAATGGTTTGGGTTGGAAGGGATCTTGAAGATCTCCCAGTTGCACCCCCCGTGCCGTGGGCAGGGACACTTCCCACTATTCCAGGTTGATCCAGGCTGGGAGCAGCAAAGCAGGGCTTTGTGAGGGCCCTCAGTGAAGTCAAAGAGAGCTCCTGGCTGGGTGAGCAGAGGGGCCCACGTGAGGCTGGTGGGTGCATCTCAAACCTGTTGGTGTCTCCATGGCCCTGACAGAGGCAGGATTTTTATCCATCACAGAATCAGAGGATCATTAAGGTCGGAAAAGACCTCCAAGATCAAGTCCAGTCTTCAACCAAACAACCCCAGGATCAAAAAGTGCCACAACCACATGTTCTTTGAACACTTCCAGGGATGGGGATTCCACCTGGGCAGCTTGTCCAATGTTTGACAGCTCTTCCAGTGAAGAAATTTTTCCCAATATCCAACCTGAACTTCCCTTGATGCAACTTGAGGCCGTTTCCCCAGGTCCTACCCCAAGTTTCTTGGGATAAGCAGAGTTCCCCACCACACATGAATTACCAAGCTGGAAAAAGGCAATAAAACCAAGCCTAAACCCAAGATCTTGAGTTTATCCTGCAATCTGAGCTCTCAGCTTTGTCAGCCTTGGTATCTGCTCAATGACTTCCCCAGAGAGGTTCTTTGTTTTCCATTTTAATCCAAAAATGGAGTGGTCACGCTGTTTATTTGTTATCTTGAAAAATGACCCCTGGCTAATGGATATTATTAAATAACAGTGTGGGAAGAGTTTCCTTTTCACCCAGTTAAATCTATTTAGGGCTGCTGTGCACAACCCCCTCAATGAAATCCTAGCAGAGACACTATACAAAGTTATTTGCCCACTCAGGCTAAGCCACAATTATTATTGCAAGATTTCTTTCTCAGATATTCTGCAGGGAAGATGTTGATAAACACAGATATTTTCATGTAGAACTGATTGCTTTTAATTTCTCAGGAGAAAAGAAAAGGATAAGGTGATTTTGGTTTTTTTTAAGGGCATGAAAAAACCTTCAAAGAAGTCCCTCAGAGTAAACTTTTGATACATATAAAAGGTATAAATCACCATGGTCGGTATTGTTGAAGAAATAAGAGTGAATTCATGTCTTCCTAACACATCTAAACAAGGTCTGATGAATTTCTGGCTAAACCAGCCCCAAAAGAGAGGAAAATTCAAGCCTGGGTAGAAAGTTTTTATCCTACACTGATTATGGCATTTAAATAATTCTTGTTTTTGACAGATGTGATTGTCATTAGCCTCGCTCATTTATTTAAAAAAAAATAATGTTGAATAATCAAGGTGTAAAGTCGAAACAAGAATCAAGGTGTAAAGTTCATGTTCTTTGTTAATCAAAGGGAAGAAGCACTTCAATGAGGCAAAACCCATCCCTTTCAAACTTTCCCCCTTCTTGCCTACAAAATAAGCCAATTAACACATTCAAAATGTCATAAAATGCAACCAACTTTGTCCTTTTAATACCTAAACTGCTGGATTTGTGGGTTAATTGGCAGCAATTAAGAGACAATTATCTCCCAACCCTCGTTCTCAACAGTTGGGCACCAACTCGGGCTTTTAAATCATCTTTAAATCATCCCCACGTTTAAATCATCGCCAGCATCCCCACACATAAATCATGCCATGGTTTGGATCGTGGGGACTTTAAAACCCATCCAAATTTTCCGTGTGAAAGCAGCCTTGGCTCGGAGATTCCTCGGGAAGTTTTCCCCCCTCTCCCAGTGCCGGAACATCCTCGGTGTCCCATCTCCACAAATTAACACATCCAAGATCCCGTGAATCCCAATTAATGAAAGCCAGATGCCTCCTCCTCCTCCTCCTCCTTGTGCCAAATGCAAATTGTTTCCCACATCCCGTCGTGCCAACGGGAATCACTTCCAAGCCTCTGATCTCCCAGGGGCCCAATTTCCATCCTTTGTGCCGATAAAAATTGCCCAAACCCTCAAGGGGTCAATTCCTTGATGGTTTGGTCCTGAAAAACGTGGGGGAGGTTGATCCTGATTGTCGTGGTGGCAAAATCTTCCTTGTCAGCCACACAGCTTTGCTGAACCTCGTTTCAAGGCATAAAAACCCAAGAAAACCCAAAATTAAAGGAAAATCCAGACCCTCCGTTTATATTTCAGCACCTGATTTGCTCATCCCATGAGTTCTTCTCTTAAAATCTGATTCCTGGGAAGGCTTTTTATCCAGTTCCTTCCAGGAGAAGATTTTAGGCTCATTAAAAAAATCATTTAAAAAGAAAAAATAAAAGATTCCTTCTTTTGAGCCACCATGCAAAGTGTATTTTTGCCATACCTTTAATAACTTGTATTTAAACACCTCCTGGTAACGATCACACCTTCCCTTTTTCCAAGTACTTTCCTTACACAACCTCCATTTAAAATGCTGAATTTATACTGGTTGTGGTCAGGAAGTAGTTAACAGGAGTCAGAAATTTCAGTGGAGTGGAAAAGAAGGGAATATTTTTGTGGTTTGGATGGATTGAAGATTGTGGATGTGGATTTTTAGTTAAAATTTTAGTTAGAATTTTTTAGTTAAAATCCTCTGGGACGTGTTGGTGTAAAACGAAAAAAAACCCCAACAATATCAGGAGAATCAGCAAAAAATGAACTGAGGGCAGAGCAGGAACCTGGAAGACATTTCAACACTGGAAAGGGGGGATGGGAAGAAACTCAAGGATTCATCCAGTTTAAATCTGGATTAAATATTGATGTTTTGGGGTTTTTTTTTAAGCTAATAAAATGCTGAGCCTTCTGTCTCACCTGAGCTTTCAGAGGTGCCTGTGACCTCTCCTGTCCTTCCCAGGGAAATGTGTCCCTCCTTTCCCACAGGAACAATTCCCATCGTTGCAGACTGTTGGCATCATTCCTTTTTTTTTTTTAATGGATTATTCCTGTAGATCACGTTAAGGGAACCATCAGCTTTTTGGGATTACAGGAGACAGAGATAAATGACATTCCCAATTCTTTGTCCAGTCACCCAAGAGGAGCAGGAACTCGGAGTGACACAAATGACTCAGTTTAGATCTCTGCTTTAGGAGGAGCCTAATTATCCTCCAGATTTTCCCTCAGGAATCCTGAAATCCACCTTAACACCATTAAGAATTCCTCCTCTGATGTTCTTTCCTTTTGCCCTTTATCTTTTTTTGTTGAGATTAAGGTTTTGGGCTGTTATTTTAGCAAAACACAGCCCTGGTTTTGCTCGATACGTGGAATCATGGAACGGGTGGGGTTGGAAAGGATCTTAAAGCTCATCCAGTTCCACCCCCTGCCATGGGCAGGGACACTCTCCAATATCCCAGCTCGCTCCAAGCCCTGTCTAACGTGGCCCTGGACACTTCCAGGGATCCAGAGGCAGCCACAGCTTCTCTGGGCACCTCTGGACACCTTGGCACAGGAAGGTGGGATGGTGCCACGTGCCAGGACTCAGAAGCCAAATCTGGGCTCCCCGAGGCCCAGGAGCCACAGACAGAGGTGTGTGCTCTGACTTCCCATTCTGGAAGGCAAGGATAATGTATTAAAGCCCTGTCTAAAGGGGACAGAGATTGCAGCGAGCTCCTGCTGTGGAATTCCATGGCTTTGAGTTCCCCATCCCCACCCCGAGAACCTCTCGCAGGTTTGACCGTCACTGCAAATCCCCGAAGGCAAAAATGGTTTTGTCACCAGACCGGGGTCACCTTTCACGGTGCCAACAGCACAAAGGCTTCAGGGGGGTCAAGGAGATATCACTGCAATGGTTTTTGGAACGGAGGTGGAGGAGAAGGAGCTCTGGATGCCACTCCTGGGCTCTCCCTGGTACGTCTGCAGGGAAACTCTGAGACTTCTCTCCCGGTTTTTAGCATTTGTGCTGGGAGTTTGCCTGGCTGAGTTCATCCAGCTGCCTAAACATGGTAGAAAAGGGGACAGTGGATTAAACTGGCTGCTGGGAACTCTCGAAGAACTCACCTCCAAGGTTTCCTTTCCACTCCAGCATCACCCTCAGCACCTCTGTGCCACCAGTGTCTCCGTTTGCTTTGCTTCTCTGACTCACGGGGGCATCAG
>NW_024103570.1:0-27582 GCF_003945595.2 Pipra filicauda | reverse complement strand
TATGACATCACATCCTTGCCATGGCACCACATCTCCCCTGTGACATCACATCTTCCCCTGTGACATCACATTCATCAGTGTGGGGACTGGGGGGGACTGAGGGGCACTGAGAGGGACTGGGGGGGACTGGGGGGACTGGGAGGGATTGGGAGGGACCGGGAAGTGACTGGAAGGGACTGGGTGGGACTAGGGAGAACTGGGGGGGACTGGGATGGACTGGGAGGGATGAAGAGGGACTGAGGGGAACTGGGAGGGCCTGGGGGGAGATTGGGAAGGACTGGGGCGGACTGGGAAGGGAACGAGTGGGCCAAACTGGGAGGACCCGTGTTTGACTGGGAGGGGACTGGGAGCAATTGGGGGGCATGGGGAGGGACTGGGGGGGCACTGGATGGGACTGGGAGGCACTGGGAGGAACTAGGAGGGCAATGAGAGAGCCCCTCCCCAACTGTTACCCCCCCCGTGACCTCCACTGTGCCCCCCCACGTTCCTGGGGTGCCACGGGAAGAACATCCTGCTGTGCAACGGGAACAGAACGGCCTCCAGGCTCTCCAGCTACAACCAGGGGCTGGTGGTCATGGGGCAGCCCCTCCCCCCAGCCGCCTCTTCCACGTACCCCTCCCTGGTGACGTCACAGGGGAGCGTGGGGATGTCACAGGGGAATGTGGTGATGTCATAGGGCATGTGGTGATGTCATAGGGGAATGTGGTGATGTCGTAGGGCATGTGGTGATGTCATGGGGACATGGTGAGGTCATGGGGGCATGGTGATATCATAGGGAAACGCGCTGATGTCATAGGAGAACATGGTGATGTCCTAGGGAAAGTGGTGATGTCATCTGGAGCATGGTGATGTCATAGGAGAGTGTGGTGTTGTCATAGGGGAATGTGGTGATGCCATAGGAGGCACGATGATGTCATAGGGACCATGGTGATGTCATAGGGGACCATGATGATGTCACAGGGGAATGTGGTGGTGTCATAGGGACTGTGGTGATGTCACAGGGGACCATGGTGATGTCATGGGGGACCATGGTGATGTCGTGGGGGAGCATGGGGATGTCATAGAAGAACGTGGTGATGTCATGGGGGCGTGGTGATGTCACAGGGAGCATGGTGATGTCATAGGGGACTGTGGTGATGTCAGAGAGGAACGTGGTGATGTCACAGGGGGCATAGTGATGTCTTAGGGAAGGTGGCGATGTCATAGGGGAATGTGGTGATGTCATAGGGGAGAATGGTGATGTCATGGGGGAATGTGGTGATGTCATAGAGGGCAGGGTGATGTCATAGGGGAATGTGGTGATGTCATAGGGGAGAATGGTGATGTCATGGGGGAATGTGGGGATGTCATAGATTAACATGGTGATGTCATAGCAAAGCACGGTGATGTCACAGAGGAACATGGGGATGTCATAGGGGAATATGGTGATGTCATAGGGGAACACAGATGTCATAGGAAACTTGGTGATGTCACAGGGGAATGTGATGGTGTCACAGGGGAACATGGTGATGTCATAGGGGAACGCAGTGATGTCACAGGGGAATGTGCTGATGTCATAGGGAGCGTGCTGATGTCATAGGGGAATGTAGTGACATCACAGGGGAATGGCTTGACATTTGGGGGTAGCTGTATGATGACATCACTCCGTGTGTTGATGACATCACCGTGGTTGTCGATGGTGTCACGGTGACATCACGGTGACATCACCCAGGTGCAGATCGACACCCTGAACCCGCAGTGGAGCTCCTCGCTGGCCCTGGGGGTCACGGGGACCCCCCTGGGCGCTCCCCTCTCCTTTCCTGCACCCACGACCTCAAGTGCCCGGCCTGGAATGGCCAGGGAACCCCCAAAATATCCCCCCAACCCCCCCGGGACCCTCAAACCTCTCCTGGGACCCCCAACATCCACCAGGGACCCCAACCCCCTTCGCCCTCATCCTGTATCCTTCAGAGAAGGGGGGGGGGTCTTACACAATGCCAGGAAGGTCGGGGGACCACCAAAAACACCCCCTGAACCCCCCCAGGAGCTCCAAACCACCCCTGGGACCCTCAAACTAACCTGACCCCCCTGGAACCCCCAACATCTGCCAGGGACCCCCAAGCCCCCCCACCTCCAACCTGGATCCTGCAGAGGCCGGGGGGTCTTCCACAATGCCAGAAAGCTCAGGGGGACCCCCAAAATATCCCCCAAACAACCCCCGGGACCCCCAACCACCCCTGGGAGCCAAAACCACCCCCGGAAGCCCCACCCCTCCCCCCTCCCAAGATCCCTGAGCCCTCCCAAACCCACCACCCCCAGCCTGGATCCTGCACAGAAGGGGGGTCTTCCACAACACCAGGAAGGTCAGGGAGCTGCCTTGCTCCCAACGCTGAAGAAACAAATACCTTGCTGCTTAAAGATGCCAAGTCTCTGAGCAGTTCTGTTATTCCAAGGTTTTTCGGCATCAGTTCATATCCCCCCTTGGAGTCTGTTTTGCCCGTGAAGGTGATCAGGAAGTGACCTCTGCCAGCCCTTGGCTCATGAATGAATCCTTGGCTGGTTTTTTCTCTGTTCTGTCCAGTTGCAGAGGGGAGTGAGAGAGCGGCTTTAGGGGGTCCCTGGTGTCCAGGCAGGGCCAACCCACTACACCTACTGTCTGTACCCTGTGACTGGACCTGGAGACAGTGATGGAACAGAGCACGAGGATCCTCCCTCCCTTCCCTGGGCGCTGCTGGACAGACCTGGTGTCTGAGCCCAGCGGGAACACCTGATCCCTGTCTGTGCACTTGTCCCTTGAGGGGACAGGCATCCCTCTCGTGCCCAATCCTTCAGCCCCTCTGCCACCCACCACCACAGCAACAATTCCTCCCGTCAGACCCCAAAGCCAAACCCCAAAGCCGCCGAGCGCCGGCAGCGCCGGGAGCCAGACCCGGCAAAGGGCTCCTGCCCCTGCGCTCTCCCGGCGGGCGGGAGAAGCCGTGCCTGGAGCCGCTCGCTTTGCGCTGGGCTCTGCTGCCTCTGCCCCTTCCCACCACCCCACCTGCTTTTGGACAAACCTATTTCTTCATCCTGAAATGGGGGGCCGGGCGGGATGGTGTTGCCAGGTCTTCCTGGCTCCTTTTGTTTCTCAGCTCTGCCTGGCTCCGGGGCACGGCTCAGCCTTCGGCTCTACCCGGCTCTTTTTGGCCTTTGGGTCTCCCTGGTTCCTTCCAGCCCTCAAGAGTTCACAGTGACATCACTTTTGGGTCCTTTGATATCGGCCCAATGCTGCTCCTCTGTGGCACAGCGGGGCCTCCTGGAGCCATGGGGACATTGGGACACTCCAGGGACACATGGAATCAAGGCTGCCCCTTGACCTGCAGGACCTCCTGGTGCCCTGGGGCACCTCGGACACTTCCTGGCCTCTGGATGGCAAGGAGAAGCCTGTGACAATGCAGGGCCTCAGGGACCCAAAGGCACCCTGTGACACTGGGGCACCTCGTGGTTATCGGTCTCTTCTGACAGTTCTGTGCAAACACAGAGAGGCAAAACAGTGGAGCCTGAACGTGTTGATCCAAACTAATCCCATCTCACCTGAAGATGTCCCTGCTAACAGAGGTCCTGTGTGTTCCCTCTGCTCTCTGGGCACTTGCATCCTTTGAGAGCTGCCCATCACTCTGGTAGCCAAGAGCACAGGGTGGGGGATCCCCTGGAGGGGGAGCAGAGACATCTTTCCAAAATCACCTTGTTCAGAGCCCCATCCAACCAGGCCTCGAATGTTTGCAGGGATGGGGCATCCACCACCTCCCTGCAAATGTCTTCCTGTGTTTCATTCTCATCATCAGCTGTTTCTTCCTTATCTCTAATTTGAACCTCCCCTCTTATTTGAACTCCCTCACTGCCTGTCCTATTGTGACAGGCCCTACTGAACCCTTTGCCCACATGTCTCTAAAAAGCTGCCTTGAAGTACTGGAAGGCCCCAAGGAGGTCTCCCCACAGCCTTTTCTTCTGCAGGCTGAAGAGCCCCCACTCTCTCAGCCTGTCTCCATGCGAGAGGTGCTGCAGCCCTGGGATCCCCTTGGTGGCCTCCTCTGGAAGTGCCCCAAGAGGTGCGTGTCTTTGCTGTGCTGAGGAGCCCATGGAGCTGCAGGAGATGCCAGGGCTGGCAGGGGAATCCCCCCAAGCCATTGCCATTGCGGGCGGGTGCGTTGCAGACAGCCAGAGGAGCCCAGAGCTGGAGGCAGCACTGCAGGGGGGTCTCAGCTGAGCGGAGCAGAGGGGCAGAACCCCCCTCCCCTGCTGCCCACGCTGTGGGATGAGCCCAGGACATGGGGGGTTGTGGGCTGTGAGCTCCCATTGCTGGCTCCCATCCTGCTTTTCATCCCCCACTATCCCCATGGCCTTGGATGCAGGGCTGCTCTCCATCCCTTCAGCCCCGAGCCTGGCCCTTGAGATCTGGGGGCATTTGACACCCGCTGGCTCCTTTGATCCCCTTTCCCATCCCTCCCAGAGCCCAGGGAAGGACTGAGGGGCCTTGGCTGATTGTCCCTGACCCTCCCCTGCCCCGACACCAAGCTGTGCTCCTTGGGGACGGTGCTTGGACAGCCCCAGTCAGACCCTGTTTCCCGCTGTGCCCCCAAACCACCGGGTGCCCCAGGGGACGTGGGAACACACATGGACACGGGAAGGCACCCGTGGATGTGGGAACACACCCACCCAGACAGACACAGAGCATTTGTTTTGCTGCAGGGGTTTATTGATTCTTGCAGGGAAATTGCCAGGGCACCCAGGGGATCAGGGGGGTCCTCCAGGGATGATCATCTCCTCATGCCGCTGGAGGGGGCCAGGACACGGGTGTCACCACCACTTCCAGTCCTGAAAGACAGAGCCCCAAACGTCACCCCCGGTGTCCACAGGGACATGGGAGGGGCCTTGTCCCCACCCTGTCTGTCTGCAGGGAGCTGGGGCAGGAGAAGGGAATTGGATGCTGAGATCCATGTGGCCCCAGAGCCCCTGAGCCCGGGATGCTGTGACACCTCCCCGAGCCCCTCCCTGCCCTCCCGGTGAGCCTGGGGGTCTGCAGAGCCCCCAGTGCAAGGCCAGGCTTGGGGGCAGCTCTGTCCAGCTGCCCCGGGACACGGAGCAGGGACAGCCCCCTGCGTGTCCCTCTGCTGTCCCCAAGCTCTGCCCACTGCAGAGGGCTCAGGGACCCCCCAGGGCCCTGCCAGGCTCCTTTGGGGGGCTGAGGAGCCTCCCATATTTCTCACCTGGACATGCAGAGAGGCAGCCGAGCGTCACTGGCGCATCAGCTCCACCTGGTCAGCCACGGGGGGCTGGGGACAAAGGCAGGGTTAGAGACACACTGGGCTGGTTCTGGGACAAGCTGGACTGGACTGGGACACACTGGGGTGGACTGGGACACACTGGGATACTGGGGCACACTGGGTTGGACTGGGACACACTGGGATTTACTGGGGCACACTGGGCTGGACTGGGACACAGTGGGATGCCGGGGAGGGTGGTGGCCATGAGAGGGGAGGGTCTGGGCCCAGCAGAACTCGGGGTACCCACCTCAGACCTCTTCACTCGACCGATATCCATGCCTCCCTGGAGAGAGAGTGTGAGGTGTCACTGGTCACTGGGGTGTCCCCAGGCCCAGGAGGGATGGGGGGACTACATTTCCCCCCATTTCCCACACTGGGGACATCCCAACTCCAAAACTTACCCCAACACATCCACCTCCTCCTTGTCCCGAGATTGGCTGGGGAAGGAGAGCAAAGGTTTAAGCAGGATTGGCCCCTGTGGGGCTGGGGGAGGGACACGGGTGTCCCCAGACCCCCCAGCCCATGGTTGGCTCCCGGTCTGAGGGGGAAAATCCCTTCTGCTCCCCCCAGCCCCACTGCACCCAGTTTCCCCCGGGATCCCTGTTCCTGCAGGGCCCAGGGTGGGGATGGAGACAAGGAGAGCCAGGGGAATTCAGGGCCTGTAGGAGGGTGGGGGGGAGGAGGAGGGGACCCAAAGAGGGTGAACTGGGAGGAATTGGGGATCCCACAGGATGGACATTGGGGTGTGGAAGGGATGGGACTGTGAGGGACGTGGGTGAGGAGGAAGGGATTCCAGTGGAGGGGACCCAGGGAACGAAGCAGGGCAGGGGTGGGGCAGGAGAAATGGGGAACGGGAGAAAACTGGAAGGGACTGGGAGGGAGTTTTGGACAAGGGGTTCAAAGAAGGGGATTTCTGGACAAGAGTGTTGTGGGCAATGGGAAAGGGGAAGGATTAGAGGAGAAAGAAGGGAAGAAATGGTGTGGGAATGATGCCCTGTGTGTGTGTGGTGGGGTGGACTGGGGTGTGTGGGAATAGAGTGGGGGCCCTGAGGAAGGGCCTCCCCGGTGCAGACTGGGTTGGACTGGGGAGCACTGGGATGGCCTGGAGGGTGGTGGCCACCAGAGGGGAGGGTCTGGGCCCAGCACAAGCCCTGGTACCCACCGGGCCGCCGATGACGCCTGCCTGTAGAGAGACAAGGAGACGTCACTGGTCACTGGGGTGTCCCCAGTGCCAGGAAGGGATGGGGGGCCCAAAGTGCCCCCACTTCCCACACTGGGTGCCCCCCAACTCCCAGACTTACCTCCCCACATTGGACGCTGTCGACCTCAATGGGCTGCAGGAGGAGAGCAAAGGCTTGGTTGGGGTTGGCCTTGTGGGGCTGGGGGGACACGGGTGTCCCCACCCCCTCCAGCCCCGGCTGCCCCCCGGGCTGAGCGGGGCTCTTTGGGATTGCGGCTCCCAGGCAAGTTGGGGACACCAGTGCAGGGGGAAAGGCAAGGCATTGAGGGCAAAGCCTGGAGGAAAGGCCCTGGGAAGGGGCCATGGCAGGGCATTTCCCAGTTGGTGCCAGTTCAGCCTGACCAGGCCTTGTCCCACTTGAGCCCAGGGTGAAGCTTGGGCCTGTTTGTCCTCCTTGGACTCCAGTGGGGCTTGGCCCAGTTCCACCCAGTTTGGGTTGGGCCTTTGCCTTGGCTGGGAAAGAGAGGAGATGGTGGGGAGATGCCCCAGGGGACCAAGAGGATGGGATGGAGAGGTCCAAAAAGGTGGGATTTGGGGTCAGAAAGAGCAGGAAGCGTTGGGACTGTGCCAGGACGGAGCCGGGTGCAAGCATCCCGTGAGGAAGTGGAGCTGCAGCAGCAGGAGCTGAATTGTGGGAAGGGGAAGGAGAGAGGGAATTGTGTCCAGAAGAAAGTGGCCTGACCCGGGTCTTGGGGTGCTGGGGAGTGCTGGGGGAGCCCCTGGATTGGGAAGGGGCCCATCCCTGAGCCCATGGCCGGTTCATGGGGGCCTCACCTTGGCATCTGCCGGGGGGCTCAGCAGGATGGTGAAGAGCAGGGCCACGCTGAGCACAGCGACCTTCATCTTCCTCTGGGCCTGGGCAGCGCTGGCTGAGGCTGCACAAGGGCAGGAGCACATTTATCCCTGCCGGGACTCCTCCCTGCCCCCTCCCCGAGAGCCCCCGGGGCAAAGCCCGGCTGGGCACAGCCCCCAGCCCTGGCCACAAGCCCAGCCCTGGCACAGAGTCCATCCCGCCTGCGGCACCCATCCAGCCACCTTCCCCGGCATCCCTCCAGCTTCCTGCATGGGGCAGCTGCCCCTGGAAGGGCCCAGGCCCCTGGGGGTGCCAAGGGGGTGGGCAGGGAGCTGAAAGCAGCTGCATACCCTGTGGGGACAATCCCACACAACACAATCCATCCTCCAACAGCCCCCAAAGCCTGATCCCCCCATGTCCTCCTGCCCATCCCTTCCCAGAGCTTTCCCTTTGGGACACCCCAGAGCTCTGCCCAGCCCCAAACCCGGCGTGTCTGAGCACAATTGTCCCTGTTCCCACTCCAACCCCATGGCTAAACGCAGGGCTGGCACTGCCCCCCTTCTTGGGGCACCAGGAGCCCGGGATCAGGGAAACAGGGAGCTGGGAGATAAAGGGGCTGACGGGCAATGGGCACAGGCGGGTGACTGGGCTCTCCAGTCTGGGCAGGCACTGGGGAGCACTGGGCAATGCTGGCCCTGGCACACAAGGGCTGGGCCCAGGGAAGTGTTGGGGTGGTGGCAGTGCCCGGCTCCAGCCCATTTGCGGGCACTGCAGCCCCCAAGTGGTGCAGGCCCAGCCACGGCCTCCCCGAGCAGAGCCCAGAGGGGCAGATGCCCTTTGCTGGCCCTGCCCCTGTCCCAGCTGGGCACACCGTGTCCTCCCGCATCAGCCGGGCCCCGCTCTGCTCAGCTGGCCCAGGCAGGGGGGGCCAGGCACTGGCAGCCCAGCAGGGCTCTGGCTCCACACTGGGCTGGCCCTGGCACACAGCTGCCCCAGTGCCCCTGTCCCCAGGGATGGCCCTGCCCTGCCCTGGGCCCAGCGCTGGCCCTCAGCAGGATGGCACCTTCCCGCCCCACTCTCCCTCCCTCCCCACCCGCCTCACAGGCCCCTCTGGGCTGGGACCCCCGTGGGCACAGATCAAGGACAGCCACTGAGCGGGGGCTCCCGCCACCTGCCACAGCCTCAATTCTCCACTCCCCTTTGGCCACAGTTCCGCAACACCTTCCATCCTTACGGGCCCCTGACCACACACAAGAGACCATTGTGGGGCAGCTGGGAAAACATCTCAGCTCAATGACTTGACTGTTTGCCTTGCATTTTCCCCAGGAGCCGGCAGTGACCTGGAAGATTTTCCTTTTGCCCTTTTCTGCTTCGTGCCTCGTTTGTTGGATAATTGAGGAACGTTGACTGAGGAGGGGCCCAGGGGAGCTTAAGCTGCTCAGGGGGGGCATTTACAGCCCCTGCACCCCAAGGGGATGTGGTTGCCTCCAGCACAGGGAATTCCATCTCATCCTGGGCACCTCCTCCCCTGGCAGTTTGCAAGATCTTTCTCCAAGCCATTCCTGTCCTTCCCTCTCTGCAGGAGACACCTCCAGAGGCTGAGGACTGCTGCCCCCTTCCCAATCCCGCTGTCTGTGCCCTTATCCCCAGCAAGGAATCCCCAGCTGGACTCCACACCCTCCAGTTCCTCACTCCTGGCCCCAGTATCCGGCATCTTCCTTAATGATGGAGGCCAAGGGATGGAGGGCACCCTGAGCCCGTGACACTGAGCTGAGTGGGGCAGGTGACACACCTGAGGGATGGGATGGCATCCAGGGGGACCTGGACAAGCCAGAGAAATGGTCCCAGAGTATGGAGAGAGAGAGAAGGCTAAAAGTTAACATAGAATAGGAATTAGAGAGGAAAACCAGCTGCTGCTTCCTGGACAGCAAAGAGACTCCAGCTGCTGCTTCCCAGCTGGGATAAGGTCATGATGCCCCAAAAAGCTCCCCAGGCACCCAGAAACAATTGTAGCACTTCTCAGTAGAAACCCTCAAACTCCTCCTAAACCTAAAGAAAGAGCATAAAAGAGAATTGGAAATGGGGAAAGAATTGGAGGGAGATTTCCATTGAACCTTCTGGGATCAACAGAGGGGTTGAACCTGCCTTCCTCCCCCTCAGGGACGCCTGTGCTGGGTGGGAAGTGTCAGCTCTGCATGTTAGTCACTGCTTGGAAGGACTAGAGCTGGCTTTTGCTTCCTAATGTAGTTGTGGATTGGTTTGGTGTAGAGGTTGTGCTTTGCTTTGCTTTAACAACAATTTTGACATTGTTCAAAGTGTGGTTTTGCAGCCAGACCCTGTCCCTGACCACCACGAACCTCTAACCTGTGCCAATTTGTATTAATAAAGAGTGTTATTCCTCAGACTGTTGGAGGGAGTCCTTTATAAAGGTACTGCTAGTTCTGTTGATGCTGGAGTAACTGGTGGAAATATCCACTGAGGGGTTTTCCTTTGGCTGTGACGTGTCAGTGTCCGAAAAAGGGCACTGGAATTCCCCCCACCTCATGGTGGATCTGTTTGGTGGAGGGTTCCTGGGTGGAATATGGGACAGACTAGATGAGACTGCCAGGGTTTTGTTTTTCCCTGGGGCACCAGCAGACAAACAAATCTCCAAGAGTTGGGTGAATTCCCCTTCCCCCGTTTCCCGGCACACACGGGAATCTGCTGAGGTTGGACAAGACCAAGGTGGTGCAGCCGGGTCAGGGCAACCCCCGGGATCGGTGCAGGCTGGGGGAGGAAGGGATGGAAGAACCTGCTGGGAGAGGGCTCTGGGGGTGCTGGTGGGTGACAAATGGGACACGAGCCAGCCCGGAAACCCCCCGTGTGCGGGGCTCATCCCGGGGCAGGGGAGGAGGGGAATGTGCCCCTCTGCTGCCCTCAGGTGAGACCCCACCTGCAGTGCTGCCTCCAGCTCGGGGGGCCCAGATCAGGAGGAATGGACCTGTTGGAGTGGATCCAGAGGAGGCCACAAAGATGCTCGGAGGGCTGGAGCCCCTCTGCTCTGGGGACAGGCTGGGACAATTGGGATTGTTCAGCCTGGAGAAGAGAAGGCTCCAGAGAGGCCTTAGAGCCCCTTCCAGTGCCTCGAGGGGTTCCCAGAGAGCTGCAGAGGGATTTTGGCCAAGGAGCTGTAGGGATGGGAGAAGGGGGAATGGCTTCCCACTGACAGAGGGCAGGCTTAGGGGGATATTGGGAAAAAAGTTTTCCCTGTGAGGAGGGTGGCCCTGACACAGGTTGGTTGCCCTGAGAAGCTGTGGCTGCCCCTGGATCCCTGGAAGTGTCCAAGGCCAGGATGGACGGGGCTTGGAGCAACCTGGGCTAGTGGAAGGTGTCCCTGCCCATGGCAGGGGGTGGCATGGGATGAGCTTTAAGTTCCCTTCCCACTCAAACCAGTGCATGATTCCAGGATTCTGTGCTGAGACAAGGCCAGTCCCTGTTGTGGGCAGTGACTGTAAACCAGTCCATTATCCCAGTCAAAACCAGGACAACAGGACAGACACCTCCTGCTGAGACTGGTGTCCCCTCTCATGCAGCTATTGAGGGACTCTGGGAACCTGAGGGCACCAGGAAATTGGGAAGGGAGACGTAAATGTGGGGAGAACAGGGTCCCCTTTTCTCCTCCCCTTTCCCTCTGGGAGTCACCACAACACCTCCCTGCGGGTCACGGCCTGAGGAGAACGGCCAGGCCCCAAATCCATTTGGAACCAGAGGGTGGGAAAAATCCCACAGCAGGGACTGCAGGAACAAGAGGAATTTCCCCAGGTGCTCCCAGCCCTGCTCAGGGGGAAGGAAGGAGACAGTCCAGGGGGGATCAGCTGCACCTCAGGCACCCTGCTCACGTCTCTCGTCCATCTCTCTCTCAAACACCAAACTGGGGACATTTCCCTCTTCCAATGAGCTGCTGATTCTACACTTCGGATAGTCCAGAGTGGGATCATTGGTGGTAAGGGGCTGTAAATGCCTCTTTCTTGAGCAGCTTAAGCTCCCCTGGGCCCCTCCTCAGTCAACGTTCCTCAATTATCCAACAAACGAGGCACGAAGCAGAAAAGGGCAAAAGGAAAATCTTCCAGGTCACTGCCGGCTCCTGGGGAAAATGCAAGGCAAATAGTCAAGTCATTGAGCTGAGATGTTTTCCCAGCTGCCCCACAATGGTCTCTTGTGTCTGGTCAGGGGCCCGTAAGGATGGAAGGTGTTGCAGAAATGTGGGCAAAGGTGAGTGGAGAACTGAGGCTGTGGCAGGTGGCGGGAGCCCCCGCTCAGTGGCTGTCCTTGATCTGTGCCCACGGGGGTCCCAGCCCAGAGGGGCCTGTGAGGCGGGTGGGGAGGGAGGGAGAGTGGGGTGGGAAGGTGCCATCCTGCTGAGGGCCAGCGCTGGGCCCAGGGCAGGGCAGGGCCATCCCTGGGGACAGGGGCACTGGGGCAGCTGTGTGCCAGGGCCAGCCCAGTGTGGAGCCAGAGCCCTGCTGGGCTGCCAGTGCCTGGCCCCCCCTGCCTGGGCCAGCTGAGCAGAGCGGGGCCCGGCTGATGCGGGAGGACACGGTGTGCCCAGCTGGGACAGGGGCAGGGCCAGCAAAGGGCATCTGCCCCTCTGGGCTCTGCTCGGGGAGGCCGTGGCTGGGCCTGCACCACTTGGGGGCTGCAGTGCCCGCAAATGGGCTGGAGCCGGGCACTGCCACCACCCCAGCACTTCCCTGGGCCCAGCCCTTGTGTGCCAGGGCCAGCATTGCCCAGTGCTCCCCAGGGCCTGCCCAGACTGGAGAGCCCAGTCACCCGCCTGTGCCCATTGCCCGTCAGCCCCTTTATCTCCCAGCTCCCTGTTTGTATGTGACATCACATCCTTCATATCCTTCCTGTGACATCACATCCTCCTCTGTGACATCACATTGTCCCTCTGACATCCCAACCTCCTCTGCGACATCACAGCCTCCCCTGTAACATCACATCCTTCCTCTGACATCACATCCTCGTTTCTGAAGTCACATCCTTCCTGTCAATCTTTTCCTCCCCTGTGACCTACCGTCCTCCCAGTGACGTCACGTCCATCTCTGTGATATCACGTCCTTCTATTTGACATCACATCCTTCCTGTGACATCACATCCTCCATTGTGACATCACATCCTTCATATCTTCCCTGTGACATCACATCCTTCTGGTGACATCACATCCTTCATGTCTCCCTGTGACATCACATTTTCCTCTGTGACTTCACATCCTCCATTGTGACATCACATCCTTCATATCCTCCCTGTGACATCATATCCTCCCTGTTACATCACATCCTCCTTTGTGATATCATATCATTCCTGTGACATCACATCCTCCTCTGTGACATTACATCTTTCACATCCTCTTCTATGACCTCACATCCTCCTCTGTGACATCACATCCTTCACATTCTTGCTACGACATCACATCCTCCCCTGTGACTTCAAGTTCTCCCGGTGACATCACATCCTTCCTGTGTCATCACATCTCTCCTGTGACATCACATCCTCCCCAAGACATCACAGCTCCTCTTGTGACATCAAGACGTAACATCTGTTATATGACATTCTCCCTGTGACATCACATTGTCCCTGTGACATCACATCCTCCTCTGTGACATCACATCCTTCACATTCTTGCTATGACATCACATCATCCCTGTGACATCACATCCTCCTCTCTGACATCACATCATTCTCATCCTTCCTATGATATCACATCATCCCTGTGACATCACATCCTGCTCTGTGACATCACATCGTCCCCTGTGACATCACGTCTTGCTCTGTGACATCACATCCTTCACAACCTTCCTGCGACATCACCTCCTCCTCTATGACATCACATCCTTCTTGTGTCATCACATCTCTCCTGTGACATCACATCCTCCCCAAGAAACACAGCTCCTCTTGTGACATCAAGGGTCCCCTATGACGTAACACCTGTTAATATGACATCCTACCTGTGACATCACATTGTCCCTGTGACATCACAGCCTCCTCTGTGACATCACATCCTCCTCTGTGACGTCACATCCTCATCTGTGACATCACATCCTCCTCTAAGACATCACATCCTTCAAGTGTGTATTGGGACGAAGCTGGGATGATATTTTTGGTCTGTGTTTGGCCTTAGCCACCTGCAGAAGTTTGTAGTTCTCCCTGCCAAGTTCATTGATAAAACAGTGAACTTGGCCTTGGAGGGAGAACTTCTGTATAAACTCTTTTAATTGGTCTCTTGTGATTGGTCAATGGCTCGTCAAGGGCATTTGGAGGAGAAAGTGACGATGAAATGAGGAAGGCTCTCCCCCAGACTCAACTGGGAAAGACCCCCAGGACTCACTGCGCCTGCGTGAGGGGATTTCCAAAGTTCTCACGCGTGCACAGGAGTGGTGCACTGACATAACCAGGGGGCTGGGATTGAGAACCCCTGACGGGGCGGTGCTGGCCACACCTCCCCGGGGCAGGAGTGCTCAATGAACTGTATAAAAGCAGACACGTTTTCCGTGTGTGGGGCCGGCTCTTCACGAAGGACCAAGTTGCTTTTAGCGGGGACGCCTGCTGGAGTGGGAGCCTGCCAGCCCTCCGGTGTAGCAGTGAATCTGATGAGAAACTTGTTTAAACATGTCTTAAAATGGCTCTTTGTGGTCCCTTTGCAAACACGTGTTTCTTCTTCCCAACACCCCCCCACAGCAACTGTTATCTCCCATGCAGGAGTGTCCTGGGAAAGGTGTCCTGAGGCGTCCCATTGGTCCTTTGTTTAACCCCTTCCTAT
This sequence comes from Pipra filicauda, assembly GCF_003945595.2. Lineage (NCBI taxonomy): Eukaryota > Metazoa > Chordata > Aves > Passeriformes > Pipridae > Pipra > Pipra filicauda. Next base: position 13,468 of record NW_024103570.1, on the reverse strand, counting down.
TGGCTGTTGACCCTTTACCTGATGGTTTCTTTTGTGTGACCCTGAACTCGTGATTGGTTCCCCTTTGACCCTCCTAAAAGCTTTATAAACCCCTTCCCAACAATAAACGCTCTCTTGCCTCCTCTCCACGCCCGGTGTGCTGTCTCTGTGCCTGCCATGGAGCCACGTGGGTGCTGGGGGGAGGGGAGGGCACCTCTCCCCTCCAGGCTCGGGGCCTGAAAAACCCTGTCGCTGGAGTCCCCTTTCCCCGTCCCTCAAGACGTCGGAATGGTTCTTCAGATGGAGAAGGAACTAGAACTGGGCTCCCCCACGTCGTGGATGGGGAAAGGGATCCAGACTCCGGAACACGCAGCTGCTGCAGAGAGGCTTTAGAGGTGGTTAGAGTGGGTAAGACTTTCTTAGAAGTGACACCTGGGTGAGTAGGGTGTTGCGCCTCCCTTTTAGGTTCTTTTGGTTCACTTTTCTCCTTCCTAATCCCATTCTCTTGCGGGCCCGTTTTTTCCCTTCTCCCCTGTAAGCCACCTTTCATAATAAATGGTTACTGGGTTGCCTAGCAACGGTGCCTAGTTTTCCATGTTCCAGAATCTCTGGAACCTGTTTTTCCCCAGTACAGTAACTCTTCCCCCTCCCCGTTACAAAGTGACATCACATTCATCCTGTGACATCACATCCATCCTCTGTGACATCACATCCTTCATATCCTCCATGGGACGTCACATCTCCTTCTGTGACATCACATCCTCCACTGTGACATCACATTCTCCGCTGTGACATCACATCCATCCTCTGTGACATCACATCCTTCATATCCTCCATGGGACGACACATCTCCTTCTGTGACATCACATCCTCCACTGTGACATCACATTCTCCACTGTGACATCACATCCACCCTGTGACATCTCATCCTCCCCTCTGACATCACATCATCCCTGTGACATCACATCTTCCTCTGTGACATCACATCCTCCACTGTGACATCACATCCTCCTCTGTGACATCACATTCTCCGCTGTGACATCTCATCCTCCCTGTGACATCTCATCCTCCCCGCTGACGTCACATCATCCCTGTGACATCACATTCTCCTGTGAGATCCTGATGTCCTCGGCTTCCCAGAGTCCCTCAGTAGCTACACGAGGTTGGAAGGAACGAGACGCAGCAGGAGGTCTCTGTCCTGTTGTCCTGGTTTTGACTGGGATAATGGACTGGTTTACAGTCACTGCCCACCACAGGGACTGGCCTTGTCTCAGCACAGAATCCTGGAATCATGCACTGGTTTGGGCCCAAAAGAACCAGAGCCCTGCTGGGCTGCCAGTCCCTGCCCCCCCCCGCCTGGGCCAGCTGAGCAGAGCGGGGCCCGGCTGATGCGGGAGGACACGGTGTGCCCAGCTGGGACAGGGGCAGGGCCAGCAAAGGGCATCTGCCCCTCTGGGCTCTGCTCGGGGAGGCCGTGGCTGGGCCTGCACCACTTGGGGGCTGCAGTGCCCGCAAATGGGCTGGAGCCGGGCACTGCCACCACCCCAGCACTTCCCTGGGCCCAGCCCTTGTGTGCCAGGGCCAGCATTGCCCAGTGCTCCCCAGGGCCTGCCCAGACTGGAGATCCCAGTCACCCGCCTGTGCCCATTGCCCGTCAGCCCCTTTATCTCCCAGCTCCCTGTTTCCCTGATCCCGGGCTCCTGGTGCCCCAAGACGGGGGGCAGTGCCAGCCCCCCTTGCCTGCAGAGACTGAGGAGCATCCTCCTCTGTGACATCACATCCTCCTCTGTGACTGTCGTAGTTTGAGACCCCTAAAATCCAATTCCCAGGTCCAAGCCCCCTCCCACATCTCACCCCAGTGTGAGAGGGGTTTCCCAGACACACAGAAGACTCAATATGGGATGAAGGGAATTTTATTACAATCACTACAAAATAAATATTATAATACATCATATACATAATCCTAACTGTCTCTCCTATGATTAATCAGTATTTACATTGGATCAAATCTCTTCTCTCTCCAATAAATGTTCAGAAGGGAAGAAGGAAAAGATCTTTTCCACTCATGAGCAGCAGTGTCTCTCTTCTTCCATGCAGCAGCTGTAGCTGGATTGTTGTAGCTGGATCTCTTTCCAATAGACACCAGGGGGGTCTCCTCTCACCCCTCTTGGCTCCTCGACTCCAATCAAAGGTCTCTCTCTCTTCCGTGGACTGCGATAGCAGGGACAGGCTCGCCTCACCGTGTTATATCATGAAGTGCAGGGGGCTTTGTGACGGTCCCTTCCTCAGGGGATTCAAGCTCCCCTGAGTCAGAACGTTAGGGCAGCTTTCAGTTGAAAGTCTTTGCCTGGAGCGGTCCATCAGAGCTCCTGTGCTCTGTCTCAGGCTGCCAGCTGGGCAGCAGCGGGGGCGAGGCCCTCCTCCGCATTCCTTCTGCCCGTCCCGCTCCAGCTCCGGGACGTCTCCGAGCTCTCAGCTCCTCTCTCCCCAGTGCTGCTGCATTCCAAGACTCCCCTGAAGTGGGAGTCCACCCCCTCCTCCTCTCTGGGAGGTCTCAGAGGGGTTTTGGGGAATTTTGGATTCAGTTCTTACCCCAAACTCTGTCTCTGTCAAGCTTAGTCTTGCTCTGTTGCCGGCTCTGTCTCTCCTTCAGACATCTCTCTGTCTCTCTGCTCAGCTGCATGCTTGTTTCTGATCTCCTGGGCTTTCTGCCATAGCCTCTGCTCAGTGCTGTCTCTGCCGCCGCCTTTCCGTCTTCTGCTGCCCACTCCCACTGGAGAAAGACTCCCGGCTTCTCAGTCACAGACCTGGGTCAGTTTAACACTGTTTCCCAGTTTCTCTGACCCCAACCGGGGGCTGGGGGGCCGTGGCCCCCCATCGGGGCTCCTGCCCCCGCTCCTCATGGCTTCAGAACATGGCCACTTCTTCTCCAACAACTACATCATCCTCCTTTTCCAGTCTGATGGGATATGTTTAATTTTGCAGGAGTGCTGATTGGGTCAACCCCAAGAGAGACACCACCCCCTCGGGGGTTACCATGTTTTTAACTCCAGGGGGAAAACTCTTTTTTCCCCCACCACAGTGACATCACATCCTTCACATTCTTGCTGTGACATCACATCCTCCTCTGTGACATCACATCCTCCTCTGTGACATCACATCTCCTCTGTGGCATCACAACTCCCAGTGACATCACATCCTCCTATGTGACATCACATCCTCCCTGTGTCATCACATCCTCCTCTATGACATCACATCTCCCCTGTGACATCACATCTTTCCTGTGACATCAAATCCTTCTCTGTGACATCACTTCTCCTCTGTGACATCACATCAGTCCTGTGACATCACATTCATCATATGACATCGCATCCTTCCTGTGATATTATATCATCCCTGTTACTTCACGTCCTTGTGGTGACATCACATCTTTCCTATGACATCACATCCTTCCCATTACATCACATCTCCCCTGTGACATCACAACTCCCCTGTGACATCACAACTCCCCTGTGACATCACATTCATCACTGTGGGGACTGGGGGGGACTGGGGGGCACTGAGAGGGTCTGGGAGAGGCTGGGGGGACTGGGGGGGACTGTGAGGGACTGGGAGGGATGAGGAGGGACTGAGGGGGACTGGGAGGCGATTGGGAGCAACTGAGGGTGATTCAAAGAAACCTCTGCCAATCTGAAAAGCACTTTTATTACGGCCGGGGAATGCAAAGGGGTAGGTGTCCTCCCCAGAGCACTCCGCCGAGCCAGGAAATAACATAGCCTTTTATACAGTTTGAAAGTAGCAAGCTCAAAATTATCTTTACACACACTCTTTTTGCAGTCTGTCTTATCTAAATAGACATCTAGTTTTACTTCCTATTCTTACTGTTATAGAGTAGTTACATAAAGTTTTATCATTTCAAACAGTTACAGGTTATACACATACACTCCTTTGCAGTTTGCTTTATCTAAATAGACACTTAGTTTTACCTCCTATTCTTACCATTATAGAGTAGTTACATAAAGTTTTATCACTTCAAACAGTTTCAGGTTACACACCCTTCTCTACGTGCTAAAAGCTTTTCCCTATTCTCTAAGCTTGTTATCTCAATTGCCCACAGTTTGGTCAGAGACTTTTAAGCAGTTTTACATTTTGCAAAGTCACACCTTCGTAGCTAAATATCTAATATTTTATTTCATTCTCTATTTCAGTGGGAACTGGGAGGGACTGGAGGGAGATTGGGAAGGACTGGGGTGGACTGGGAAGGGAATAAGTGGGATAAACTGGGAGGACCTGTGTTTGACTGGGAGGGGACTGGGAGCAATTGGGGGGCACAGGGAGGGACTGGGGGAGCACTGAGTGGGACTGGGAGGCACTGGGAGGAAGTGGGAGGACCCCTCCCCAACTGTGACCCCCCTGTGACCTCCCTTGTGCCCCCCCACGTTCCTGGGGTGCCACGGGAAGAACATCCTGCTGTCCAACGGGAACAGAACGGCCTCCAGGCTCTCCAGCTACAACCAGGGGCTGGTGGTTGTGGGGCAGCCCCTCCCCCCAGCCGCCTCTTCCACGTACCCCTCCCTGGTGATGTCACAGGGGAGCGCGGTGATGTCATACGGGGCATGGTGATGTCATTTGGGACCATGGTGATGTCATAGAGGAATGTGGTGATGTCATAGGGACTGTAGCGATGTCATAGGGGCTGTGGTGATGTCACAGGGGAGAATGGGGATGTCATAGGAGAACGTGGTGATGTCATGGGGGCGTGGTGATGTCACAGGGAGCATGGTGATGTCATAGGGGACTGTGGTGATGTCAGAGTGGAACGTGGTGATGTCATAGAGGGCAGAGTGATGTCATATGAGAATGCGATGATGTCATAGGGGGCATGGTGATGTCATAGGGGAAATTGTGATGTCATAGATTAACATGGTGATGTCATAGTGGACCATGGTGATGTCATAGGGGAATGTGCTGATGTCATAGGGAGAGTGCTGATGTCATAGGGGAACGTAGTGACGTCACAGGGGAACGTGCTGATGTTTGGGGGTAGCTGTGTGATGACATCACTCCGTGTGTCGATGACATCACTCCATGTGTCGATGACATCACCGTGGTTGTCGATGGTGTCACGGTGACGTCACGATGACATCACCCAGGTGCAGATCGACACCCTGAACCCGCAGTGGAGCTCCTCGCTGGCCCTGGGGGTCACGGGGACCCCCCTGGGCACTCCCCCCTCCCTGTTGGCACCCACGGCCTCAAGTGCCCGGCCTGGAATGGTCAGGGAACGCCCAAAATATCCCCCCAACCCCTCCCGGGACCCTCAAATCTCTCCTGGGACCCCCAACCCCCCCGGGACCCCCAACATCCACCAGGGACCCCCAACCCCCTCCACCCCCATACTGGACCCTGACCACCCCCCCCCAGAGCCCCAAACCACCCCCAGGGCCCTCAGATTAACCCCACCCCCCTGGGACCCCCAGCATCCAGTAGGGTGGATCCCCCAAACCCCCCACCCCCAACCTGGATCCTGCAGAGGAGGGGGGGTTTTCCACAACGCCAGGAAGGTCAGGGAGCTGCCTTGCTCCCAATGCTGAAGAAACAAATACCTTGCTGCTTAAAGATGCCAAGTCTCTGAGCAGTTCTGTTATTCCAAGGTTTTTCTGCATCAGTTCATATCCCCCCTTGGAGTCTGTTTTGCCCGTGAAGGTGATCAGGAAGTGACCTCTGCCAGCTCTTGGCTCATGAATGAATCCTTGGCTGTTTTTTTTCTCTCCTCTGTCCAGTTGCAGAGGGGAGTGAGAGAGTGGCTTTAGGGGTCCCTGGCATCCAGGCAGGGCCAACCCACTACACCTGCTGTCTGTGCCCTGTGACTGGACCTGGTGACAGTGATGGAACGGAGCACGATGATCCTCCCTCCCTTCCCTGGGTGCTGCTGGACAGACCTGGTGTCTGAGCCCAGCGGGAACACCTGATCCCTGTCTGTGCACTTGTCCCTTGAGGGGACAGGCATCCCTCTCGTGCCCAATCCTTCAGCCCCTCTGCCACCCACCACCACAGCAATAATTCCTCCCGTCAGACCCCAAAGCCAAACCCCAAAGCCGCCGAGCGCCGGCAGCGCCGAGAGCCAGACCCGGCAAAGGGCTCCTGCCCCTGCGCTCTCCCGGCGGGCGGGAGAAGCCGTGCCTGGAGCCGCTCGCTTTGCGCTGGGCTCTGCTGCCTCTGCCCCTTCCCACCACCCCACCTGCTTTTGGACAAACCTATTTCTTCATCCTGAAATGGGGGGCCGGGCGGGATGGTGTTGCCAGGTCTTCCCGGCTCCTTTTGTTTCTCAGCTCTGCCTGGCTCCGGGGCACGGCTCGGCCTTCGGCTCTGCCCGGCTCTTTTTGGCCTTTGGGTCTCCCTGGTTCCTTCCAGCCCTCAAGAGTTCACAGTGACATCGCTTTTGGGTCCTTTGATATCGGCCCAATGCTGCTCCTCTGTGGCACAGCGGGGCCTCCTGGAGCCATGGGGACATTGGGACACTCCAGGGACACATGGAATCAAGGCTGCCCCTTGACCTGCAGGACCTCCTGGTGCCCTGGGGCACCTCGGACACTTCCTGGCCTCTGGATGGCAAGGAGAAGCCTGTGACAATGCAGGGCCTCAGGGACCCAAAGGCACCCTGTGACACTGGGGCACCTCGTGGTTATCGGTCTCTTCTGACAGTTCTGTGCAAACACAGAGAGGCAAAACAGTGGAGCCTGAACGTGTTGATCCAAACTAATCCCATCTCACCTGAAGATGTCCCTGCTAACAGAGGTCCTGTGTGTTCCCTCTGCTCTCTGGGCACTTGCATCCTTTGAGAGCTGCCCATCACTCTGGTAGCCAAGAGCACAGGGTGGGGGATCCCCTGGAGGGGGAGCAGAGACATCTTTCCAAAATCACCTTGTTCAGAGCCCCATCCAACCAGGCCTTGAATGTTTGCAGGGATGGGGCATCCACCACCTCCCTGCAAATGTCTTCCTGTGTTTCATTCTCATCATCAACTGTTTCTTCCTTATCTCTAATTTGAACCTCCCCTCTTATTTGAACTCCCTCACTGCCTGTCCTATTGTGACAGGCCCTACTGAACCCTTTGCCCACATGTCTCTAAAAAGCTGCCTTGAAGTACTGGAAGGCCCCAAGGAGGTCTCCCCACAGGCTTTTCTTCTGCAGGCTGAAGAGCCCCCACTGTCTCAGCCTGTCTCCATGCGAGAGGTGCTGCAGCCCTGGGATCCCCTTGGTGGCCTCCTCTGGGAGTGCCCCAAGAGGTGCGTGTCTTTGCTGTGCTGAGGAGCCCATGGAGCTGCAGGAGATGCCAGGGCTGGCAGGGGAATCCCCCCAAGCCATTGCCATTGCGGGCAGGTGCGTTGCAGACAGCCAGAGGAGCCCAGAGCTGGAGGCAGCACTGCAGGGGGGTCTCAGCTGAGCGGAGCAGAGGGGCAGAACCCCCCTGCCCTGCTGCCCACGCTGTGGGATGAGCCCAGGACACGGGGGGGTTGTGGGCTGTGAGCTCCCATTGCTGGCTCCCATCCTGCTTTTCATCCCCCACTATCCCCATGGCCTTGGATGCAGGCCTGCTCTCCATCCCTTCAGCCCCGAGCCTGGCCCTTGAGATCTGGGGGCATTTGACACCCGCTGGCTCCTTTGATCCCCTTTCCCATCCCTCCCAGAGCCCAGGGAAGGACTGAGGGGCCTTGGCTGATTGTCCCTGACCCTCCCCTGCCCCGACACCAAGCTGTGTTCCTTGGGGACGGTGCTTGGACAGCCCCAGTCAGACCCTGTTTCCCGCTGTGCCCCCAAACCACCGGGTGCCCCAGGGGACATGGGAACACACATGGACACGGGAAGGCACCCGTGGATGTGGGAGCACACCCACCCAGACAGACACAGAGCATTTGTTTTGCTGCAGGGGTTTATTGATTCTTGCAGGGAAATTGCCAGGGCACCCAGGGGATCAGGGGGGTCCTCCAGGGATGATCATCTCCTCATGCCGCTGGAGGGGGCCAGGACACGGGTGTCACCACCACTTCCAGTCCTGAAAGACAGAGCCCCAAACGTCACCCCCGGTGTCCACAGGGACATGGCAGGGGCCTTGTCCCCACCCTGTCTGTCTGCAGGGAGCTGGGGCAGGAGAAGGGAATTGGATGCTGAGATCCATGTGGCCCCAGAGCCCCTGAGGCCGGGATGCTCTGACACCTCCCCGAGCCCCTCCCTGCCCTCCCGGTGAGCCTGGGGGTCTGCAGAGCCCCCAGTGCAAGGCCAGGCTTGGGGGCAGCTCTGTCCAGCTGCCCCGGGACACGGAGCAGGGACAGCCCCCTGCGTGTCCCTCTGCTGTCCCCAAGCTCTGCCCACTGCAGAGGGCTCAGGGACCCCCCAGGGCCCTGCCAGGCTCCTTTGGGGGGGTGAGGACCCTCCGATATTTCTCACCTGGACATGCAGAGAGGCAGCCGAGCGTCACTGGCGCATCAGCTCCACCTGGTCAGCCACGGGGGGCTGGGGACAAAGGCAGGGTTAGAGACACACTGGGCTGGTTCTGGGACAAGCTGGACTGGACTGGGACACACTGGGGTGGACTGGGACACACTGGGATGTACTGGGGCACACTGGGCTGGACTGGGACACAGTGGGATGCCGGGGAGGGTGGTGGCCATGAGAGGGGAGGGTCTGGGCCCAGCAGAACTCGGGGTACCCACCTCAGACCTCTTCACTCGACCGATATCCATGCCTCCCTGGAGAGAGAGTGTGAGGTGTCACTGGTCACTGGGGTGTCCCCAGGCCCAGGAGGGATGGGGGGACTACATTTCCCCCCATTTCCCACACTGGGGACATCCCAACTCCAAAACTTACCCCAACACATCCACCTCCTCCTTGTCCCGAGATTGGCTGAGGAAGGAGAGCAAAGGTTTAAGCAGGATTGGCCCCTGTGGGGCTGGGGGAGGGACACGGGTGTCCCCAGACCCCCCAGTCCATGGTTGGCCCCCGGTCTGAGGGGGAAAATCCCTTCTGCTCCCCCCAGCCCCACTGCACCCAGTTTCCCCCGGGATCCCTGTTCCTGCAGGGCCCAGGGTGGGGATGGAGACCAGGAGAGCCAGGGGAATTCAGGGCCTGTAGGAGGGTGGGGGGGAGGAGGAGGGGACCCAAAGAGGGTGAAGTGGGGGGAATTGGGGATCTGACAGGATGGACATTGGGGTGTGGAAGGGATGGGACTGTGAGGGACGTGGGTGAGGAGGAAGGGATGGCAGTGGAGGGGACCCAGGGAACGAAGCAGGGCAGGAGAAATGGGGAACGGGAGAAAACTGGAAGGGACTGGGAGGGAGTTTTGGACAAGGGGTTCAAAGAAGGGGATTTCTGGACAAGAGTGTTGTGGGCAATGGGAAAGGGGAAGGATTAGAGGAGAAAGAAGGGAAGAAATGGTGTGGGAATGATGGCCTGTGTGTGTGTGGTGGGGTGGACTGGGGTGTGTGGGAATAGAGTGGGGGCCCTGAGGAAGGGCCTCCCCGGTGTACACTGGGGTGGACTGGGGAGCACTGGGATGGCCTGGAGGGTGGTGGCCACCAGAGGGGAGGGTCTGGGCCCAGCACAAGCCCTGGTACCCACCGGGCCGCCGATCCCGCCTGCCTGTAGAGAGACAAGGAGACGTGACTGGTCACTGGGGTGTCCCCAGTGCCAGGAAGGGATGGGGGGCCCAAAGTGCCCCCACTTCCCACACTGGGTGCTCCCCAACTCCCAGACTTACCTCCCCACATTGGACGCCGCCGGCCTGAATGGGCTGCAGGAGGAGAGCAAAGGCTTGGTTGGGGTTGGCCTTGTGGGGCTGGGGGGGACACGGGTGTCCCCACCCCCTCCAGCCCCGGCTGCCCCCCGGGCTGAGCGGAGCTCTTTGGGATTGCAGCTCCCAGGCAAGTTGGGGACACCAGTGCAGGGGGAAAGGCAAGGCATTGAGGGCAAAGCCTGGAGGAAAGGCCCTGGGAAGGGGCCATGGCAGGGCATTTCCCAGTTGGTGCCAGTTCAGCCTGGCCAGGCCTTGTCCCACTTGAGCCCAGGGTGAAGCTTGGGCCTGTTTGTCCTCCTTGGACTCCAGTGGGGCTTGGCCCAGTTCCACCCAGTTTGGGTTGGGCCTTTGCCTTGGCTGGGAAAGAGAGGAGATGGTGGGGAGATGCCCCAGGGGACCAAGAGGATGGGATGGGGGGCCCAAAAAGGTGGGATTTGGGGTCAGAAAGAGCAGGAAGCGTTGGGACTGTGCCAGGACGGAGCCGGGTGCAAGCATCCCGTGAGGAAGCGGAGCTGCAGCAGCAGGAGCTGAATTGTGGGAAGGGGAAGGAGAGAGGGAATTGTGGCCAGAAGAAAGTGGCCTGGCCCGGGGCTGGGGGTGCTGGGGAGTGCTGGGGGAGCCCCTGGATTGGGAAGGGGCCCATCCCTGAGCCCATGGTTCCTTTGGCATGTGGCTCAACCCTTGCATCTGCTTGATTTTCTCATCATTCAGGTTGAAGATGCGAGTCCTACGCTGAGCACAGCGACCTTCATCTTCCTCTGGGCCTGGGCAGCGCTGGCTGAGGCTGCACAAGGGCAGGAGCACATTTATCCCTGCCGGGACTCCTCCCTGCCCCCTCCCCGAGAGCCCCCGGGGCAAAGCCCGGCTGGGCACAGCCCCCAGCCCTGGCCACAAGCCCAGCCCTGGCACAGAGTCCATCCCGCCTGCGGCACCCATCCAGCCACCTTCCCCGGCATCCCTCCAGCTTCCTGCACGGGGCAGCTGCCCCTGGAAGGGCCCAGGCCCCTGGGGGTGCAAAGGGGGTGGGCAGGGAGCTGAAAGCAGCTGCATACCCTGTGGGGACAATCCCACACAACACAATCCATCCTCCAACAGCCCCCAAAGCCTGATCCACCCATGTCCTCCTGCCCATCCCTTCCCAGAGCTTTCCCTTTGGGACACCCCAGAGCTCTGCCCAGCCCCACACCCGTCGTGTCTGAGCACAGTTGTCCCTGTTCCCACTCCAGCTCTTTGGCTGAACGCAGGGCTGGCACTGACCCCCTTCTTGGGGCACCAGGAGCCCGGGATCAGGGAAACAGGGAGCTGGGAGATAAAGGGGCTGACGGGCAATGGGCACAGGTGGGTGACTGGGCTCTCCAGTCTGGGCAGGCCCTGGGGAGCACTGGGCAATGCTGGCCCTGGCACACAAGGGCTGGGCCCAGGGAAGTGCTGGGGTGGTGGCAGTGCCCGGCTCCAGCCCATTTGCGGGCACTGCAGCCCCCAAGTGGTGCAGGCCCAGCCACGGCCTCCCCGAGCAGAGTCCAGAGGGGCAGATGCCCTTTGCTGGCCCTGCCCCTGTCCCAGCTGGGCACACCGTGTCCTCCCGCATCAGCCGGGCCCCGCTCTGCTCAGCTGGCCCAGGCAGGGGGGGCCAGGCACTGGCAGCCCAGCAGGGCTCTGGCTCCACACTGGGCTGGCCCTGGCACACAGCTGCCCCAGTGCCCCTGTCCCCAGGGATGGCCCTGCCCTGCCCTGGGCCCAGCGCTGGCCCTCAGCAGGATGCCACCTTCCCGCCCCACTCTCCCTCCCTCCCCACCCGCCTCACAGGCCCCTCTGGGCTGGGACCCCCGTGGGCACAGATCAAGGACAGCCACTGAGCGGGGGCTCCCGCCACCTGCCACAGCCTCAATTCTCCACTCACCTTTGCCCACGTTTCCACAACACCTTCCATCCTTACGGGCCCCTGACCACACACAAGAGACCATTGTGGGGCAGCTGGGAAAACATCTCAGCTCAATGACTTGACTGTTTGCCTTGCATTTTCCCCAGGAGCCGGCAGTGACCTGGAAGATTTTCCTTTTGCCCTTTTCTGCTTCGTGCCTCGTTTGTTGGATAATTGAGGAACGTTGACTGAGGAGGGGCCCAGGGGAGCTTAAGCTGCTCAGGGGGGGCATTTACAGCCCCTGCACCCCAAGGGGATGTGGTTGCCTCCAGCACAGGGAATTCCATCTCATCCTGGGCACCTCCTCCCCTGGCAGTTTGCAAGATCTTTCTCCAAGCCATTCCTGTCCTTCCCTCTCTGCAGGAGACACCTCCAGAGGCTGAGGACTGCTGCCCCCTTCCCAATCCCGCTGTCTGTGCCCTTATCCCCAGCAAGGAATCCCCAGCTGGACTCCACACCCTCCAGTTCCTCACTCCTGGCCCCAGTATCCGGCATCTTCCTTAATGATGGAGGCCAAGGGATGGAGGGCACCCTGAGCCCGTGACACTGAGCTGAGCGGGGCAGGTGACACACCTGAGGGACTGGATGGCATCCAGGGGGACCTGGACAAGCCAGAGAAATGGTCCCAGAGTGTGGAGAGAGAGAGAAGGCTAAAAGTTAACATAGAATAGGAATTAGAGAGGAAAACCAGCTGCTGCTTCCCGGACAGCAAAGAGACTCCAGCTGCTGCTTCCCAGCTGGGATAAGGTCATGATGCCCCAAAAAGCTCCCCAGGCACCCAGAAACAATTGTAGCACTTCTCAGTAGAAACCCTCAATGGGAAAAGAACTGGAGGGAGATTTCCACTGAAAATCTGGGATCAACAGAGGGGTTGAACCTGCCTTCCTCCCCTCAGGGACGCCTGTGCTGGGTGGGAAGTGTCAGCTTTGCGTGTTAGTCACTGCTTGGAAGGACTAGAGCTGGCTTTTGCTTCCTAATGTAGTTGTGGATTGGTTTGGTGTAGAGGTTGTGCTTTGCTTTGCTTTAACAACAATTTTGACATTGTTCAAAGTGTGGTTTTGCAGCCAGACCCTGTCCCTGACCACCACGAACCTTTAACCTGTGCCAATTTGTATTAATAAAGAGTGTTATTCCTCAGACTGTTGGAGGGAGTCATTTATAAAGGTACTGCTAGTTCTGTTGATGCTGGAGTAACTGGTGGAAATATCCACTGAGGGGTTTTCCTTTGGCTGTGACGTGTCAGTGTCCGAAAAAGGGCACTGGAATTCCCCCCACCTCATGGTGGATCTGTTTGGTGGAGGGTTCCTGGGTGGAATATGGGACAGACTAGATGAGACTGCCAGGGTTTTGTTTTTCCCTGGGGCACCAGCAGACAAACAAATCTCCAAGAGTCGGGTGAATTCCCCTTCCCCCCGTTTCCCGGCACACACGGGAATCTGCTGAGGTTGGACAAGACCAAGGTGGTGCAGCCGGGTCAGGGCAACCCCCGGGATCGGTGCAGGCTGGGGGAGGAAGGGATGGAAGAACCTGCTGGGAGAGGGCTCTGGGGGTGCTGGTGGGTGACAAATGGGACACGAGCCAGCCCGGAAACCCCCCGTGTGCGGGGCTCATCCCGGGGTAGGGGAGGAGGGGAATGTGCCCCTCTGCTGCCCTCAGGTGAGACCCCACCTGCAGTGCTGCCTCCAGCTCGGGGGGCCCAGATCAGGAGGAATGGACCTGTTGGAGTGGATCCAGAGGAGGCCACAAAGATGCTCGGAGGGCTGGAGCCCCTCTGC
>NW_024103569.1:0-27590 GCF_003945595.2 Pipra filicauda | reverse complement strand
ACTCTTCACCGTGTTCACAGGTACTCCACAGTGGACACAGGAACACAAGAACTCACAGTGGATGGGCAAAAGCCTGAGGTGATGCCTACCTTGCCAAGCAGTTCTCCTCGGCAGCACATCTCAAGTTATACATGGACATTCTCTGGACATATGTGGACGCCTGGATGTAATAGGGATCCGGGACTAAGTCAGGGAGACCTGCAGTTCATCAAACCAACCACATAACAGCAAGATCAACCCAGGACACGTTTGCAGATATTTGGCTACCATCCCAATCGTTAGGAGCCGTCGTTTTGTTACGGACCCCTGCCCTCCGTTAACCTCGCTCTCCTCCCCTTTGCTCAGGCTCTTCGGCTTTTCCCAAAGATCACATCGCAAACACGACGCCCAGAATCCCGCGGTGGGCTAATGGACGTGCCCTCCGCAGCTCCCCGCTCTTCCAGCCGCGGGGACCGCGGGCCGCTGGGATTCCCGCCGGGCTTTCCGCCGGGATTCCCGCGGGCCGGGAGCCGGGCGATCGCCTGTCTGGTCGGGTTTTGCCCCAACAGAAGGGCTGGCAGCGCCGGCGACCCCCGCAGCGCATCCCGCCGGGACCGGCGTGCGCGGGAGCGAGCGGGGCGGCGCGGCGGGGCCGAGAGGGACGGGTCGGGACGGGCGGGAAGGAGGGCTCTTACCGTACTGGAAGTAGCCAGTGCCGTAGCCGGGTCTGTACCTGCTGCCCTGGCGGGGCCTCTCGTAGGTGTCGTAATAGTTGTAGTAGGGGTTATCGTCTGTGTACTTGTAGGGGTTGTAGGGGTCGTCTCCTACCATGACATCTTCCCGCCCGGGCCTGAAGCTGCCGAGGGGCGGCAGCCCGCCGGCCCTGGTGCTGCTCCCGTTGCCGTCGGTGCCGGTGCCGCCGGCGGGGCTGGCGGGGGCGCTGGGTCGCGGCGCCCCCGAGGAGGCGCTCCTGGCCGCGGGGGTGGCGAGCGCTTGGCTCCGCTGCCCGGCGGCGGCGCGGCCTCCGGAGGAAGGCTGGTAGCCGGCCTGGAACCAGTGCCGAGCACCGGAGCCGCCCCGGGTGCCGGCGGCGGGCGGGGGCTGTGGCTGCGCGGCGGCGGCGCGGGTGGCGGCTCTGCGGGGCAGCACCGTCCCGTTGTTCCGCAGCAGCAGGATGGGGCTGCCCGCCGCCTCCGCCGCCTGCCTGCGCCGCGGGGGCTGGTACTGGGAGCCCAGGCTGAGCAGGCTGTACACCTGCCCGTTGTTCTCCCACTGGATCCGCTGCCTCCAGCCGGCGGGGGGCGGCGGGGGATCCCGGCGCAGCGGCTGCTGCTGCTGGCAGCCGGCAGGCCACAGGCAGCTCCAGTAGATGCACGCGAGGAGCTGGGCGAGCCGGAGCCCCGGCGGCGCGAATCGCATCTTCTCCTCTTTCCTAGGAGCCGGCGGGAAGAGAGATACGGGAGAAACCGGGGGAGAGGGGGCCGAGCGGAGAGAGAGGGGCTCCTTTCCTGCTGGAGATGGGGCGGGGTGGTGCGGGAGGACGGGGAGTGCGGGCTGCACCTTTGGAAGGGTCAGGCGGGTAGCGGGGTCTCAGGCGCTGCGGCACCCGGGCGGTGCCATCGGGCAGGTCGGGCCGTCGGAAAGGAAACGCGGCCCGGGGGAGGCGGCGGGAGCAGCTTTTCTTCTCCCCAGTATTTATAGGCGAGGGGATGCGAAGGGGAGCCGGAGCAAACAATCAGCCTCTCATCGTCCTTCGGCCCGCGCTGGTGTCTGGAGCGAGGGAAGGAGGAGGAGGAGGAGGAGGAGGAGAGACCAGGGACTTTAAACTTGCTGGCACGCTCGCAAAGTTACACAAGCCCCGCTGGCTGGGCTGGCTGCGCCCCCGCCATTTGTTCACGTAATGCGGCTGGAAACGTGCGGCCCTGACAGTTCCCCCCACGGCCGCCCCCCGCCCGCCTGCCCCGTGCGGGGGCGGCCCGGGGGGAACGGGGCGGCTCGGGCCGGCGCGTCGGCGGGGGCTCCCCATCCTCCCTCCCTGCCTGCCTCCCCCCCTCCTTGCCTACCTCCCCCCTCCCTCCCTGCCTGTCTCCCCCCGCGCCCCGAGCCGCGCCGAGCCGTGCCGAGCCGAGCCTGCGGCGGGCGGGCGCGCTCAGACACACGTAGGCTGCCAGAGTATGCCGTGGGGCAGCGCCAAAGTATGCAAAGGAAAAATGCTATTAGCTCATCAGCGCTGGAGAGACTAAAAACGGGGTGACGGGGAGGGGGAAGGGGCCGCTGGCGAGAGAGGAAACATGTTTCTGGAAAATGTGCTGGCCGGCACATCTCCCGGGCTGGAGCAGCTGCTGGGGACCTTCGTCTCAGCGCTGAGTAACGGTCGGATCCCCTTAATGACCTCTTAATTAGAAGAAAACCTCCATCAAATAAACTCTTGACTATTGACTTTTGGATTTTGTGCGTATGAGTCACACGAGAAATATACTGGCGATGCTCCTCCCGGAGTAAGTTTTCATTGAAAAGTGAAATTTCACATGGGAGAGGCTTAGCCCCGTCACCAGAACAAATAAACCGAGTTCGGGCAGTGTCTCCCCAAAATCGTGCTGGGGAAGAAGAGCAGACTGTGGCCTGAAAGCCTCTCCCTCCCTTCCTGCTTTTACAAGAGTTCATCAAGGCTATGTTTTGATAAGTCCAATCACCCACCAAGGCAAAAGAATTAAGGTCCATGGATTTCCGCCAAAACTCCTTTTGGTTGTATTTTTCCAAGGGCTGTTTGCTTATGAATCCTTGCACAGGAACTGAGAAAAATACACAAAAGTTCTCCTTCACCAGAAGTGTGGTGGTGAGGATATTTCTTAAGTGATTCCTGTCAGAGATGATCAGCCCGAGGTTGGAGGTTTTTACCCTACTCAGGTAGATTCAAGGCACCTTCCAACTGCCGGCCTCCCCAGATCAGGTTAATAAACTATCTGTTATTGGCCAGGTGGATATCTGCCACTACATTTTGTTGTTCTCCTGTCATTTGTTGTATTGTAGTTTATTTTAATTGCATATTACTTTAAATGGTTCACATTTAATAATTGAAAACCAGCAAAATGCAATCCTACATTGTGGCTGTGATGGACTGTGAATGCTGATTTACACTGCTGTTGAATTATTAGTGTTAGCTCTTGTCTTTAAAGCACTTTTACCACCCTGAAATCAGTGATGCCACCCTGAGTGTCAAAGTTCTTCCCGCAAACAGGTGGGCTATTAGCAGTGGCCAGTGCCTGGCACCAGCTGCTCAGCGGACCAAGCTTGCTTGCTCTGGTCTCCACCTTAGGAGATAAGTGTTCAGCCCTGTGGACTTCATTTCCCTGCAGTCACCCAAACAACCAGGAGGATTAAAATCACTGGGAAATCAGCAGTTAACTGAAAAAATTCTCGATCTGGAGAATTCTGAGGAACACAGGGAGGTACGCATCAAAGACATCAAAGTCTTCTTACTTGAGAATCCATCCAATAGCAAAGTGGGTGCTTGTTATCATTGCTAGCCAGCACCAGGCTGGTAGGGAACATCTGCTGGACTGGGCCCCCAACTGGAACAATAACTGGTGTCTTTCCACAAGTAGATTGTGCATGATGGTCCAGTTTGGAGCTAGTTAGGGTTGGGCAGCCTTCTACAGAGGTGACTGGGTTTGGGCTCTCTTACTCATCATATTTGCATGCTTCTCATCCCCTCTGATCTTTCTCATTGTGGCTTTGAAAATATTATTCTCCATTTAAGGGTTTGCCTGGAACAATCAGTGACTAAGACTGAGTAAAATGGAAAGGTTGAAGTTAGGGAAAATGCAACACTGAAGGAATGAGGTTTCTGTCTTTCTAATCTTCCTCTAAATCTTACTAGTGTTACAAATAGCAGGTTGTTGCCCAATGTGTGATATTAGACAATGTTTCCACACAGTGGGATCCTAGCCATTTTTTTTTCCTGCCTGATTAAGTTACTATTTTTCATGAAACTGGAGAAAGCATATTTGAGACTAGTATTCTTGCCCACCTGTCAGTCATTCATGTTGTTTGTCATTTTTTCCATAGTACCAGTTTTATTTGTTAATTAATTTATTTTTCATAATGCTTGCAGACCACCATCAGCACTCCTAGAGAGTCAGATCCTTTACTTAGCATTAGGTGCCTATGTCCATTTAACTACTGTCCTTTCCTCACAGGTTGCCCATTTATACCAAGTTTTTACATCACGAGTCTGTCTAGACCATCAAAAAGTCCAACTCTGTGACCTGAGGTGTGGAGGCGAACATTTCTGCAATACTTTAAAAAGTCAAGCAAGTAAGCAAGTCAAGTACTGTGATTGCTTTAAAAATGCCCTAGAAACTGTCAAGCACTCTGATATTAAACTTTCTCACAAGGTCAGTACAGCTTCTTTGTAAAGCCCAGTTCTGATACTGGATCATAGTTAACTTGGTTACTGAAGCATTTGCCCAACCCTTTCTTTTTTGGCTGGAATGACTGGTATGCCTGGGTATTTGTTTCACTAGGGATTTTGATTTCTGCCACCTGCAGAAATAAATACAGTCTGTATCAGCTGAGAAGTAAAATTTCCTTCACTAAAAAATTACACTAATTGAAGCAGATATCAGTAAGTAATTGCAGTAATGTCTCAAAACCTGAGATAAGGAGGTAATTTGTATTTAGTGTAGAAAAAGTGAAATAGTTTTAAATGACAGTTTACATGAATCACATTATTTGTTACTTTTAATATTATTTTTAAAGTAATATCAATTCTGTTGTTGTGAGATGGCTAATTTGTGTTCTTGTTTAGTCGTAAATTGGTAGCTAGAGTCACATATGTAAAACAAGAAATATAAATAATTTTCTAAAATCCTAAGAGGAAGCTAAACAAACTTAATATGTGTTAAGTATATTTATAAGCTGGTCGTTATTCATTTGGGATTGAAGGGTTGGTTATTGAGGAGTGACTATTAGAAAAATCTCAAAAAGTAGGGGTTGGTTTCAGCTTTTTGTGTCTGAGAAAAATTCAGTATACTCATCTGATTTATGCTTGAGTAGACAAAGTACTCACTCTGATTCTTCTGTTCACATAAACACTGAGTTGCAACTAGATTATTAAAATTTATCTTGTTCTGTAGATCTTACTTAAAACAGATTTTATAGCTTGTCATTTTTTGCATTCAAACATTGAAAAATATGTAATTTTGTTGCAATCAGAACACTGGATTTTTCTGAAGCATATTTTACATAAGGTTCAGGTATTTTTATTTAGAAACTCACTTGTCAGTGCATTGGATTAAAAGGATCCTAATTATAATGAATTCTCCTTAATAGTTGGAATTAAGATGTAAAAGTATTCTTTACAGGATGTAAACTTCACTAGAAACTAAGAACTCTGAGTATTTTCCTATTCAGGTCTGTAATGAGATTTTTTTTTTAACAAACCAACTTAATTAGAGACAAGAGTTGTAGACTTTTTCTGACACCAGTAGTCTTTGAAGCAGGCTGTAAGAATTTATTTTTACAAAAGTTAATTTTCTAGTTAAATTTAGTTACCCTGTGTATGTCTGATTTTGAAGTCTCTAATCAGGCAACTTCCCACTACCAAAGCAAAAGGAAACTTTCAGACGTTTTGTTTTCTGATCTGAATTTATAAAGGAACAAATAGATTTTTGTTGATTCAAAGTACTTGTCAATTTGTTGAAAAAAAGAAGATTATTAGAATTTTATTAGCAGGTAATGTTGATTCAAAATTAGTGGCCACCTGTCCCCTATCTAATATTTTGGGTTTATCTATGTGCATGACAGTAGTAGTTTGTGGTTGCTTTGTCTTATACATCACATTTAGGACTGCTAAATTTCACATACCTATACCAAATGAAGTAAATTAACCACGCTTGTCTATCTCTTCAGGATCTGACAGCATTGTGAAGAAAAGCATTTACAGGACCTGAGACAGCTGTTGCTGTTTTCTTGTGTGAGAGCTGAAGACAAAGCCTTCTGATGTCAACGGACTTTTTGTTAAATTGTGGATTTGCAATAAGGTTTTAATAGCAATATTTTTTAAACCTTGAGTATTGACATGTTGTTAAATCTGAATATGAGTGGCTTCACGGGATGCAGTGGCATAGTTTCTTTCTTGAACCTAGACTTTAAAACAGCGTAGTGAAAATTAAATAAAAAACCTCTAATTTCTTGAATTTATAGTGTGTTTCATCTCTTAATATTTTTTCTAACTTTTCTCTTTGTTTCTGTTTGTCTTCCAAGATTTCTCTAAAAGTGAGATTTCTCAAAATGTGATATAAATAGGTAAATA
The DNA here is from genome assembly GCF_003945595.2 of Pipra filicauda. Lineage (NCBI taxonomy): Eukaryota > Metazoa > Chordata > Aves > Passeriformes > Pipridae > Pipra > Pipra filicauda. Next base: position 21,295 of record NW_024103569.1, on the reverse strand, counting down.
TGCAGCTATTGCAATTTCAGTCAGATTTGAAACTCTGTCAAAGTTAATTCTTTTCTTACATGTCAACATCTGTAATGAAATCTTCCCTAATTATTGTCTTTGTGTGTGCAAAGCTTAGTATCAGCAATATAAGCCGGTATGTTTGTTTTGATTTCAGAAAGTTGTCGGATGACATGTACAAAGGAATAGAAATCCAAGACACTCGAAGTAAAAAGCCCATTATCTGTGCATTGATACCTATGATAGGGACTAGTTAATTTCATTTAGCAAGGTTAATAAAATTCAAATTAGATTAGTACAATACATGTGTAAACAGTACCTTATTGCTTAGAGAAGTTCAGTCCTGAATTGTCATTACAAGCAGAGCACACGCTAAAGAACTGCCCACCGTCTCAGACACAGCTACCTAATTTTATTGAAGATTTTGAATACTGAGGAGACATTATCATGAAAAACTCAAAAAAACCTGGCTGGACATTTCTATACACAGGCATGTCTTTGCTGTGGCAGCACTCCAAAATTAGTCTTTCCTTCTGCATATTTTGCACAAAAGCAAAAAAACACAACTAGTAAGTCTAAGCTAAGAAAGACTTGAGAGAACAGTTAGTTTTGAATTGAGACATTCATCAGGCTGTTTTGAGATTATGGACATTATGTATAATGGGAGAGGAATGAATAGCTTTCAAAAATCTGTCATTTGCCTTCTGTCTTTGGCAGGGGAGAAGTCCCTGTAAATCATTCACAAAGGGGAACACTGTCAAACGTAATGTAAGAGTTGAACATGTCAGCAGAAATTTTGGAGCGATTTTACTATGCATCTCATAAAAAATAGCTAGTGTGGCAGTGATGTCTTTAAAGCTTTCTTTCCTAAAATAGCATAAGGGAGTTCTAGATTCATTATGTCTTGGTCATCATATCTAGGTTGACTATTTTACAAGTAGATATAATTCCTAACTGTTCTATATACCTTGATCTGATAGTTCTTTTTCATCTAGTGTATAGCATCTTTGTCTTAATAACCATCCCTGAATTTGAATGGCTGTGTCCTAGTTAGGACAACTGAGACCAGTTCATCAGGGTATGGGTGTAACCCAAAACTGTGTATTCTATAGCCTTCCATGCCATTTCCCAGAAACTGTTATCAATGAACCATTTACACCATCTGCCCATAGAGCCTGACTCCTCCGGCTATAAACTAGGTGTTAAGAGGCCTGTGAGATAGGAGGATGCTCCTGTCCTCACACCCTTTGTGGAACTCCCCGCCCTGAGGGAAGTGCTGAGCATTCCTGCCTGAACTGCAGGATATATAATCTTGGAGTCTTGGAACATTTTTAACCACTCTGTGGGATCCAGAGAAGGACTGCGGCTCATTGCTCTCAAACAGACTTGGCTCACCACCCTATACTGGACTCCAATCACCACTTTGACCAGACTGCAACAGCTCTCCCCCCAGCATCTCACTGCAATCACCACTTTTGACTAGACTGCAACAGCTCTCCCACCAGCAGGTTCTTCCCCTCTCCCTTTACTTTGGACTCAAGCGGGGCCCAAGGAACACCACGTTGTTCATGCCCCAGGGTACTGGGTTATACATTTGGGTTTTGTGGGTTATGACCAATTGTTTGTTTGTATGATTGTACTTTCTGTATTATTTTAGTAAATTGTTATTCTGACTTATAATCTCTCCTTTGAGTTGAGTTCATTTCCCCTGCTGGTTAACTCTTAAACCAGCACATTTTTTGGCGCCCAACGTGGGGCAGAGAGAGAGAAGTCAGAATCACAATTTCACTTTAAGCATTTGTCTATTTGGATATAGAAACTCCCTGATCACCATGTTGTTTGATGCAGTCACATGGATGTTGTATTTGAGTCTGTTCATATTTCCACAGATGGGGCATTATCTGCCTGTTTTGATGCTCTCTTTAAGACCAGGGAGAGGGATCCAAATTGCTTTATTAGTATATTATGTTTATGTCATTCTAACATCAGAAGCAATGAGTTTCATTGTAAATGTGTATTCAGTCCTGTTTGCCTGTCCTGGTTTGGGTTGCTACCTCTGGGGCTTCATTAAAAATCGTACCCAGCCCTTTGGGGGAACAGGGGGGGATGGTTGCTTCCAGCCTCTCACCTCCTTCTTCCCCTTCAGACCTGCTACAACAGTTTTTGAAAATATTGAGTTCCCTTTTGATGTTAAGGACAGCATAATGTTATTGTTAGTGTTGCTCTGTCTGCTCTGTACTGTGTACACCATGTTTAGGGTCAGAACAGGGCCTTCTAGGGAGATTGTTTGGACACCTGCCCTGGGAGCAGATAATGCTGAGTGGCACGGGAAGTGGGAGGACATCAGCCAGTATTTGGAGAAGTTTTCTCCTCCAATGATCTGGAAATTCACCCCTGAACAACTGCAGGATCCTGTTAGCATGATAAGACTGGTGAAGGAAAAATGCTCTGGCAGCTCCAGAGATGGCCAGCTCACAGCAACCTGCTGGGCCCTGGCCACTGCCTACCGGACACTACTTGACATGGTACAGCACTGTCAGGGGGAGGAGAGAAGGACCAAATCCGCAGGCACCACGTCCACCCAAACCACAGCTGAGTCAGAGGGAGAAAGAAATAAACCAACCGGCACCGTGTCCACACAAACCATCGAGGAGCCAGAAGAACAACCAAAACCAATAGCAGTCGCCCCTGTCCAGAAAAGGAAATCAAAGACTAAATCAGTCCGTATAGCAAATGATGACGGAGAGGCAGGACCTTCACATCCACTGGAGGAGACAGAGCCAGAAATAATCACTCGGTCCCTATCCCTGGGTGAGCTACGCGAGCTCCGGAGAGAGTTCACAAGACAGGCGAACGAGTCCATTCTGACCTGGCTGCTCCGAATCTGGGATGCCGCAGCTAACGATACAATCCTAGATGGGAGTGAAGCCAGACAGCTGGGATCCCTGTCTCGAGATGTAGTCATTGATCAGGGGATTGGAAGGAGGCAGGAAACTCTCAGCCTCTGGCGGCGACTGTTGTGCAGTGTGAGGGAGAGATACCTTTGCAAGGAGGACCTCCACGTACAGCAAGGACAGTGGAACACGATGGAACAAGGTATCCGGTGCTTAAGGGAGTTAGCTGTACTGGAGATAATCTTTTCCGATGATGAAAGATTCCCTAAAAGTCCAGATGGCGTACAGTGCACCTCCCAGATGTGGTTAAAGTTTGCACGACTCGGGCCAGAAATGTATTCCCGCTACTTAGCAACGCTGCAATGGAGGGAGGGAGAGGACAAGGTGGGAGCATTGGTTAGTAAACTCAGGATGTATGAAGACACTGTCACCGCCCCATTACGAGCCCACGTCTCATCTGTGGAAACCAAACTGGCTGAACACGTCCGAAGCCTGGAAGAGAACATTGAAGAGGGACACCAGAAGCTAAGAGAGGAAATTAAGGAAGGGATCTTCCATATCTCACCAGGACAAACAAGAGTCTCTGCTATTAGGAGCCAGCGTCCCCCAGCTAAGGAGAGAAGGTACACTCCACGTGGCGATCTATGGTTTTACCTCCGTGAGCACGGAGAAGATATGAGGAAGTGGGATGGGAAACCCACCCCTTCCTTAGCAGCCCGGGTACGTGAACTGAAAAGAGGAACAAATACCATAAAGAACTCTTCAAGGGTAAACGTTGCTCCAGTCTCTCGTGGGCAAGACTCCAGACGGTACAGGAATGATGATACGTCTGATCCTCTTGAAGGGACCTCCAGGTCATACCCACAAGAAGAGCACAATGAGTACCATGACCAGGACTAGGGGTGCCCTGCCTCTAGCCAGGTAGAGGAAAGGGACAATCGAGTCTATTGGACAGTGTGGATTCGGTGGCCTGGCACATCAGAGCCACAAAGGTATAAGGCCTTAGTGGACACCGGCGCACAATGTACTTTAATGCCATCAAGATACGTAGGGGCAGAATCCATCTCCATTTCTGGGGTGACAGGGGGATCCCAACAGCTGACTGTACTGGAAGCTGAAGTGAGCCTGACTGGGAAGGAATGGCACAGACACCCCATCGTGACTGGCCCAGCGGCCCCGTGCATCCTTGGCATAGATTACCTGAGGAGTGGGTATTTCAAAGACCCAAAAGGACTTCGTTGGGCTTTTGGCATAGCTGCTGTGGAGACGGAGGAAATTAGACAGTTGAACACCTGGTCTCTCAGAGGACCCCTCTGCTGTGGGACTGCTGAAGGATGAAGAACAATTGGTACCAATAGCCACAGCAACAGTGCACCGTCGGCAATACCGCACCGACCGAGACTCTGTGACCCCTATACATAAGATGATCCGTGAACTGGAGACCCAGGGGGTGGTCAGCAAGACTCGCTCACCCTTTAATAGCCCTATATGGCCAGTGCGTAAGTCCAGTGGGGAGTGGAGGCTGACGGTGGATTACCGTGGACTCAATGAAGTCACACCACCCCTGAGTGCTGCTGTGCCGGACATGCTGGAGCTCCAGTACGAGCTGGAGTCCAAGGAAGCCAAGTGGTATGCCACCATTGACATTGCCAATGCCTTTTTCTCCATTCCTTTGGCAGCTGAGTGCAGGCCACAATTTGCTTTCACTTGGAGAGGTGTGCAGTACACCTGGAATCGACTGCCTCAGGGGTGGAAACAGTCCCAGCATTTGCCATGGACTGATCCAGACTGCACTGGAAAAGGGTGAGGCTCCAGAGCACCTACAGTACATTGACGACATCATTGTATGGGGGAACACGGCGGGTGAAGTCTTCGAGAAAGGAGAGAAGATAATCCAGATTCTCCTAAGAGCCGGTTTTGCCATTAAACGGAGTAAGGTCAAGGGACCTGCTCAGGAAATTCAGTTCCTAGGAGTGAAGTGGCCAGATGGACGCCGCCTAATTCCCATGGAGGTGATTAACAAAATAGCAGCCATGTCCCCACCAACCAGCAAGAAGGAAACACAGGCTTTCTTAGGCGCTGTGGGCTTTTGGAGGATGCATATCCCCGAGTACAGTCAGATTGTAAGCCCTCTCTACCTTGTGACACGGAAGAAAAATGATTTCCAGTGGGGCCCCGAACAACAACAAGCCTTTGAACAAATTAAACAGGAGATTGCCCATGCGGTAGCCCTTGGGCCAGTAAGGACAGGACAGGACGTGAAGAACGTGCTCTACACCGCAGCCGGGGAGAATGGCCCTTCTTGGAGCCTCTGGCAGAAAGTGCCTGGGGAGACCCGAGGACGACCGCTGGGATTCTGGAGTCGGGGATACAAAGGATCTGAAGCCAGTTATACACCAACTGAGAAAGAGATCCTGGCTGCCTATGAAGGAGTTCGAGCTGCCTCAGAAGTAATCGGCACCGAAGCGCAGCTCCTCCTGGCACCCCGACTACCAGTGCTGGGCTGGATGTTCAAGGGAAGAGTTCCTTCCACACATCACGCCACTGATGCCACGTGGAGTAAGTGGATCGCTCTGATCACGCAGCGAACCCGGATAGGGAACCCTAATCGCCCTGGGATTCTGGAAATTATCACCAATTGGCCCGAAGGTGAGAGTTTCGGACTATCCTCTGAAGAAGAGGAGGAGAAGGTGACACGGGCTGAGGAGGCCCCACCATATGACAAGCTACCAGCAGATGAAAGGCGATATGTGCTCTTCACGGATGGCTCCTGCCGCATTGTAGGGACAAACCGAAAATGGAAGGCAGCTGTATGGAGTCCCACACGGCGGGTTGCAGAAGCGACTGAAGGACAAGGTGGGTCAAGTCAGTTTGCAGAGCTTAAAGCCGTTCAGTTGGCTTTGGATATAGCTGAACGAGAGAAGTGGCCAAGACTCTACACTGACTCATGGATGGTGGCCAATGCTCTATGGGAATGGCTGGAGCGATGGAAAAAGGCCAACTGGCAGCGCCAAGGGAAACCCATCTGGGCGGCGGAGATGTGGCAGGACATCGCTGGCCGGGTAGAGAAGCTGAGTGTGAAGGTCCGTCACGTAGACGCTCATGTAGGCAAGAAACGGGCTAATGAGGAGCATCGTAACAACGAGCAGGCGGACCGAGCTGCCAGGATTAAAGTCTCTCAGGTAGATCTGGATTGGCAGCACAAAGGAGAATTATTTCTGGCTCGATGGGCCCATGACGCCTCCGGTCACCAGGGGAGAGATGCAACATACAGATGGGCTCGTGACCGAGGAGTGGACTTAACCAAGGACATTGTCTCACAGGTCATCCATGACTGCGAGACGTGTGCTGCCATCAAGCAGGCCAAGCGGGTGAAGCCTCTATGGTATGGTGGACGGTGGTCGAAGTACAGGTATGGGGAAGCCTGGCAAGTAGACTACATCACGCTCCCCAAGACCCGCCAAGCCAAGCACTACGTACTGACCATGGTAGAAGGAAGTACTGGATGGTTGGAGACATACCCCGTGCCTCATGCCACTGCCCGGAATACCATCCTGGGCCTTGAAAAACAAGTCCTGTTGCGACACGGCACCCCAGAGAGAATTGAGTCTGATAATGGGACCCATTTCAAGAATGGCCTCGTAGACACCTGGGCCAAAGAGTACGGCATTGAGTGGGTGTATCATATCCCCTACCATGCACCAGCTGCTGGAAAAGTTGAGCGGTGCAACGGACTGCTGAAAACCACCCTGAAGGCACTGTGTGGGGAGACTCTCAAACACTGGGAGCTGCATTTAGCAAAGGCCACCTGGTTGGTCGACACCCGAGGCTCCATCAATCGAGCTGACCCTACCCAATCAGAACTTTTGCATACTGTAGATGGAGATAAAGTCCCCGTGGTACATATGAGAGGAATGTTAGGGAAGACTGTTTGGATTAGTCCCACCTCAAGCAAAGGCAAACCCATCCGAGGGATTGTTTTTGCTCAAGGACCTGGTTCCACCTGGTGGGTAATGCAAAAAGATGGGGAGACACGTTGTGTACCACAAGGGAACCTAATTTTGAGTGAGAATGGTCTGTAATGTTTCATTGTATATATATATGTATATAGATAGGTGTATATAGTTTTAAAGGGATATAGTTTTTTAAAGGGGGTTAATTTGGGCATGACATGGATGGCATAGAATAAGGGGTGGATAATGTCCTAGTTAGGACAACTGAGACCAGTTCATCAGGGTATGGGTGTAACCCAAAACTGTGTATTCTATAGCCTTCCATGCCATTTCCCAGAAACTGTTATCAATGAACCATTTACACCATCTGCCCATAGAGCCTGACTCCTCAGGCTATAAACTAGGTGTTAAGAGGCCTGTGAGATAGGAGGATGCTCCTGTCCTCACACCCTTTGTGGAACTCCCCGCCCTGAGGGAAGTGCTGAGCATTCCTGCCTGAACTGCAGGATCTATAATCTTGGAGTCTTGGAACATTTTTAACCACTCTGTGGGATCCAGAGAAGGACTGCGGCTCATCGCTCTCAAACAGACGTGGACCACCACCCTATACTGGACTCCAATCACCACTTTGACCAGACTGCAACAGCTCTTCCCCCAGCATCTCACTGCAATCACCACTTTTGACTAGACTGCAACAGCTCTCCCACCAGCAGGTTCTTCCCCTCTCCCTTTACTTTGGACTCAAGCGGGGCCCAAGGAACACCACGTTGTTCATGCCCCAGGGTACTGGGTTATACATTTGGGTTTTGTGGGTTAAGACCAATTGTTTGTTTGTATGATTGTACTTACTGTATTATTTTAGTAAATTGTTATTCTGACTTATAATCTCTCCTTTGAGTTGAGTTCATTTCCCCTGCTGGTTAACTCTTAAACCAGCACAGCTGGGATCAGAGAGCTTCAGGAAAAGAGGGATCAGGTTGTGTTGGGATCAGAGAGCTCCAGGAAAAGAGGGATCAGGTTGTGTTGGGATCAAGCTGTGCTGGGAAAAGAGGGATCAGGTTGTGTTGGGATCAGGCTGTGCTGGGAAGAGGGATCAGAGACTGTTGGGACAGGAAGGATCAGGCTGTGTTGGGATCAGGCTGTGCTGGAAAAAGAGGGATCAGGCACTCTTGGGATAGGAAGGATCAGGCTGTGCTGGGAAAACAGGGATCAGGCTGTGATGGGATCAGGGTGTGTTGGGACAGGAAAAATCAGGCTGTGTTGGGATCAGGTTGTGTTGGGAAAAGAGGGATCAGGTTGTGTTGGGATCAGGTTGTGCTGGGAAAAAGGGATCAGGCACTGTTGGGATCAGGCTGTGTTGGGAAAAGAGGGATCAGGCACTGTTGGGATAAGGCTGTGTTGAGACAGGAGGGATCAGGCTGTGCTGGGATCAGGCTGTGTTGGGATCAGGCTGTGTTGGGATCAGGCTGTGTTGGGATCAGGCTGTGCTGGGATAGGAAGGATCAGGCTGTGCTGGGATCAGGCTGTGCTGGGACAGGGAGGATCAGGGTGTGTTTGGACAGGAAGGATCAGGCACTGTTGGGATCAGGCTGTGTTGGGAAAAGAGGGATCAGGCACTGTTGGGATCAGGCTGTGTTGGGAAAAGAGGGATCAGGCACTGTTGGGATCAGGCTGTGTTGGGAAAAGAGGGATCAGGCTGTGTTGAGATCAGGCTGTGTTGGGATCAGGCACTGTTAGGACAGGAGGGATCAGGCACTCTTGGGATCAAGCTGTGCTGGGAAAAGAGGGATCAGGCACTGTTGGGATCAGGCTGTGTTGGGATAGGAAGGATCAGGCTGTGTTGGGAAAAGAGGGATCAGGCTGTTTTGGGATCAGGCTGTGTTGTAAAAGAGGGATCAGGCTGTTTTGGGATCAGGCTGTGTTGTAAAAGAGGGATCAGGATGTTTTGGGATCAGGCACTGTTGGGATCAGGCTGTGCTGGGACAGGAAGGATCAGGCTGTGTTGGGAAAAGAGGATCAGGCACTGTTGGGATCAGGCTGTTTTGGGATCAGGCTGTGTTGGGATCAGGCTGTGTTGGGATCAGGCACTGGTGGGATCAGGCACTGGTGGGATCAGGCTGTGCTGGGACAGGGAGAAGGGTGAGGATGTGTCAGGATGAGGGTTCAACCCCCCCAGATTCCCCCCCCAGCCCCCCTGAGCTCTCCCTGTGCCCTGGCACCCCCCTGCAGGGAGGGGTTTGGGGACCTGAGCCAGCACAGAGCTCATGTCCAGGAGGAATCCCAACCCAAACACTCGTGTACCTTCCTGACGGCGTATTTGGGGTCGGTGGGAAGGATCAGCACGATCTTCCCGTCCCAGAACTCCGCCACAACTCGCTCTTTCTTCCAGCCCTGCCAGGGAGAGGGGGGAAAAACATCCCAGACAAACAAGGGAGGAGGGAGGAAGTGATTCAGGGAGGCCTCTGGCAGAGGCTGCTGGAACACGAACCGCTCCGGCTTTCGGGAATTAAGTCACATCCCATCCATCACCCAAACAACCCGAACTGCACTTCAGCCTCCCCTCTGGATACAAAAGGTTTGCCTGGCTGTACCTGGACAGGGAATGGTGGATATTCCAGGCTGGAAAAGCCCCTGGGGAACACGGAGCCCAACAATTCTCCCGTCACTTCCAGGGCCATCACTGATCCGTGTCCCCGAGTGCCACATCCACGGGGATTTCGGATCCCTCCAGGGTCGGGGACTCCACCCCCGTGCCAGGGCTGGAGAACCCTTTCCATGAAGGAATTTTTCCCAGCCTTTTTTTCCCCACCAGGAGGCTTTCCAGCCACTCCTTTGCCCAGCTTGGGGCATATTCCATGGGGTCGATCCGAGCGATCCAAGTGAAGGACGTGGCACTCATCGATTCCCACACCGTGGGGATCCAGCCTGTCCAGACCCCACTGCAGAGATTCCCGCCCTCAGGAGATCCACATCCCAGCCAATCCTGACCCCAGGCATCCCCTCACCACGTATCTGAGCCCCTCCAGGAACCTCTCGTGGTGCTGGATGTGCTGGGCCAGCTTGGGGCATTCCATGGGGTCGATCCGAGTTCCCCACACCACCTCCCTCCCACGGTCCTGTCCAGATCCCTCCACAGAGATTCCTGCCCTCAGGAGATCCACATCCCAGCCAATCCTGATGCCAGACATGCCCTCACCACGTATCTGAGCCCCTCCAGGAGCCTCTCGTGGTGCTGGATGTGCTGGGCCTCGTCCTCCGGGCTGGCGGCCGAGTAGATCATCCCGCAGGATTTGCACACGATGGCTCCAAAGTGCTTCTGCCCCGCGTCCTGAGGGGGAGAGACATCCAGGGGAACATTCCAGAGCTGCTGGGGCTCAGGGCTGAGGCTCCCAGTCGGCTCCAGGGGGAAGTGTTTGCCTCCAGATGAATTGGGAGGGACGGGGAATTATCCCCGCGGGGAACGGGGTGTTTGGGACGAGGGTGGAGGGAGATCAACTGAGGGGAAAAATGGGAAAGAGCCTCACAAAAATAATAAAAAAAAGCAAAACAAAAGGAAAACTGTAGGGTTTTGGTCAGCTCTCTGTAAATGAGTCATTTTTATCTGGGGAATAGAGGGAAGAGAAAGCTGTTTGGGTTCCCTAAACCCCTGGTTTTTACCTCAAATCCCCTCAGAGCCTCCCTCAAACTCCTCCAAAAACACCATTTTTACCCCAAATCCCCCAAAACAGATTAAAATCTGGACTTTTACCCTTATTTTCCCCTCAAGCTCCTCCAAATAATAACACTTTTACCCCAAATCCCCTCACAAACTCCCCAAAAATGCGGGCTTTACCCCAAATTCCCCCTCAAACTTTGAATAATGCCACTTTTACTACAAATCCCCCCCACACTCCCCAAAACCTCCCTAAAAATGTGACTTTTACCCCAAATCACCACTCCCAAAAACCTGATTTTTACTTCAAAACCTGATTTTGTCAGGAAGTCTCCTGAAACCTGATTTTTACCTCAAATCCCCTCAGATCCTTCCTCAAACTCTTCCAAACTCACCATTTTTAACCCAAATCCCTCCAATCGATTAAAATCAGGACTTTTACCCCAAATTCCCCCCCAAACTCAACAAAAATGCCACTTTTACCCCAAATTCCCTCACAAACTTCCCAAAAATGTAGGAGTTACCCCAAATTCCCTCTCAAACTCACCAAAACTGCCACCTCTATCCCAAATCCCTTCAAACTCCCTCAAAACTCATGAAAAATTTGAGTTCATCCCAGAATTCCCCTCGAAGTCACCAAAACCCTGTATTTTACCTCAAATCCCCTCAGAGCCTTCCTCAAACTCCTCCAAACCTGCCATTTTTACCCAAACCCCCCGAAATGGATTAAAATCGTGACTTTTACCCCAAATTCCCCCTCAAACTCATCAAAAATGCCACTTTTACCAAAAATCCCCTTCCAAACTCCCCAAAACATGGGGTTTACCCCCAATTCCCCCTCAAACTCACAAAAAACGCCACTTTTACCCCAAATCACCACTCAAAGTCCCCAAAAACCTGTTTTTTACCTTAAATCCCCTCAGATCCTTCCACAAACTGCTCCAACCCCGCCACTGCTACCCCAAACCCCCTGAAAGGAATTAAAATCAGGACTTTTACCCCAAATTCCCCCTCAAACTCACCAAAAATGCCACTTTCAGCCCAAGTTCCCTCAGACTCCCCTAAAACTCACTGAAAATACAACTTTTACCCCGAATCACCCCTCAAAGTCCCCAAACCCCTGTTTTTTACCTCAAATCCCCTCAGAGCCTTCCTCCAACTGCTCCAAACCTGCCATTTTTACCCCAAGTCCCCTCACAAACTCCTCAAAAACGTGCCTTTTACCCCAAATTCCTCCTTAAACTCATCACAGCCCACGCTTTCGCCCCAAATCCCCTCACACTACCCCAAAACTCACCAAAATTGCAACTTTTACCCTGAATCACCCCTCAAAGTCCCCAAACCCCTGTTTTTTACCTCAAATCCCCTCAGAGCCTTCCTCCAACTGCTCCAAACCCGCCATTTTTACCCCAAATCCCCTCACAAACTCCTCAAAAACACCACTTTTGCCCCAAATCCCCTCCCACTCCCCAAAAACATGGGTTTTACCTGAAATTCCCCCTCAAGCTCCCTGAAAACACCATTTTAACCCAAAATCCCCTCACAAACTCTCCAAAAACGTGGCTTTTACCCCAAATTCCCCCTTAAACTCATCACAGCCCACGCTTTCACCCCAAATCCCCTCACACTACCCCAAACCTCACCAAAATTGCAACTTTTACCCCGAATCACCCCTCAAAGTCCCCAAAACCCTGTTTTTTACCTCAAATCCCCTCAGAGCCTTCCTCCAACTGCTCCAAACCTGCCATTTTTACCCCAAGTCCCCTCACAAACTCCTCAAAAACACCACTTTTGCCCCAAATCCCCTCCCACTCCCCAAAAACATGGGTTTCACCTGAAATTCCCCCTCAAGCTCCCTGAAAACACCACTTTGACCCGAAATCCTCTCACAAACTCCTCAAAAACGTGGCTTTTACCCCAAATTCCCCCTTAAACTCATCACAGCCCACGCTTTCACCCCAAATCCCCTCACACTACCCCAAACCTCACCAAAATTGCAACTTTTACCCCGAATCACCCCTCAAAGTCCCCAAAACCCTGTTTTTTACCTCAAATCCCCTCAGAGCCTTCCTCCAACTGCTCCAAACCCGCCATTTTTACCCCAAATCCCCTCACAAGCTCCCTAAAAACATGTTTTTTTGCCAAAACCCGTTTCTTTGGTAAAACCCCCCCACCTTTACCATCAATTTGGAGTTAAAATTGTGGGAGCTCCTTTTTTTTTTTTTTACCCCAATTTTTCGGGTTTAAACTGAGGGGAAAAAAACCCCCTTTTCCTTCATTTTAAGGGGACTAAATTGAATTTAAAGTGTTTCTCAGGAGGGAGCTGCTCCCAGCTGCCCATTCCTGATTCCTGCTCCCATTTCCAGCTCGGAGCCCCCTCTGCTCCCCCAGGAAGCCGTGGGAAAGGGAAATCATCCGGCCAAATCCTCTGGAATCCACGAAGCCTTGGCTGAGCTTCCTGATATTTTATTAAATATAAATAAATATCCATAAATCCCTGTGGAATTCCCCAAGTGTTAATCCCAGGGAAACCACAGCAATGGGTTTTCCAGCTGCTGCCACGCGTTAAGCTGCCCAGCAGCTCCTTTTGGGATTCCCTCGTGGAATATTCCGGGTTTCCTCATCCCAAAATTCCCCGCCCCAGGACCCAGCACATCCTTACAATGATCATCTGATCCCTGGAACCTCTGCAGAGCTCCTTGGCCTTCCTGCTTTTCTGGGAGGTGTGAGGGACTTTTCCAGGCGGGCTGCTCCCAAATGGAGGTGGAATCTCATCCAGCGGCCTGGAAACCACGGAAAACAGAGGGAAAAGAGTTAATTGTCGGGATTCCAGAGCATTTCAGGGAGAGCAAAGCTTTCCAGGAGTTGTGGAGGGAGGATCCAGGAAAAGCCATAATTGGATAAAAGGTTAATTAACTCTGGATTAAGGATCTTTGCCATCCTAATCCCAAGATTTTGGAAATCCAGCGGCAAACTGAAGGGATAAACAGCAAAGTGAGGAGCAGAGGGTGAGATCCAAGAATGGAACAGTGGAAGGTTCCCAGCTCATGGGATGGGATGGGATGAGCTTTGAGGTCCCTTCCCACACCTGATCCAGGTGGGATACCTGGACAAAGCCAAGGATAAGGGATGTGGAAACACCTGGAATCACCAGGTGTGGATCCAGGCATGGGAGAGCTGGGAACGTCCACCTGGAGAAGAGAAGGATCCAGGAAAACCTTGGAGCCCCTTCCAGTGCCTAAAGGGGCTCCAGGAGAGCTGGAGAGGGTGTGGAATGACGGGACAAGGAGGGAACAGCTTCCCACTGCCAGAGGGCTGATGGGATACTGGGAAGGAATCCTTCCCTGGGAAGGGACACTTAAACAATCCCAAAGCGTGGAATTCCAGTGGTTGTCCAGCGACCCTGGAAAGCCCGGGAATGAATCTCATGGAAGGGGTGGAATTAATTTGGAGCCACACCAAACGGTTCCACAGCTCTGGACCCCGAGGAGAACTTCCAGAGCACAAAGCACATCCCGCGGGAAAAGCTGGAGCTCATCGGCTCTCCCAGGGGACGACGGGAAATCCAGAAGTGCTTTGGAAGTTCCTGGCAAACAGCGGGATTTTCCATGTTTTCCAGGGCTCCACGGGAGGTGTCCGGAAAAGCCAAGGGAGGAGGCAAAGCAAACATTGGAACCAGATCCCTTCCAGCAGCCGGGGAGAACGGGAGCCAGGAGTTTGGGAACGTTTATTTTGGCTCCTTCGGGAGCGACTGGAACTGGTTTGGTTGGATGTCCACAGTGAACTCGGCTCGGGAGGGGTTTTGTTGGGAACAAAACGGGTTTAGGATGAGGGATGGGAGGTTTGGGTGGGAGATTGGGAAGGGATTCCTGGCTGGGAGGGTGGGGAGGGGCCGGGATGGAATTCCCAGAGAAGCTGTGGCTGCCCCTGGATCCCTGGGATTGTCCAAGGCCAGGCTGGATTCCCTGGGATAGCGGGAGGTGTCCCTGAACATGGAATGGGATTGTCCTTAAGTTCCCTTCCCACCCAAACCATTCCAGCATTCCAGGATAAAGGACACTCAGGATCCAGTCAGAGGGGTTTTTATGGAATGTGGGGATGGAAAAGGCAGGAAAGGGGAAGGGAGACCCTGCCCTGAGTGCCGAGATTCCCAGGGAACCCCCTTGTTCCCGGAACTCCTTCCCAGGGAGGAGCTGGGCTGGGGCTGGATCCAATGGCAGGCTCTGGCTCCAGGCTGGGAGAGCTGGGAATGGCCAGGCTGGATTTGGGAAGGATCCCGGGAGAGCTTGGAGCACATTCCAGAGCCTGAAGGGGCTCCAGGAGAGCTGGAGAGGGCCTGGGGATCAGGGCCTGGAATGCCAGGCCCCAGGGAATGGATCCCAGTGGGAAAGGGGAGATTTGGGGGGGAGATTGGGAAGGGATTCCTGGCTGGGAGGGTGGGGAGGGGCTGGGCTGGAATTCCCAGAGAAGCTGGGGCTGCCCCTGGATCCCTGGCAGTGTCCAAGGCCGGGTTGGATCCCCTGGGATAGCGGGAGGTGTCCCTGTTCCAGGTGGACCTGGATGAGCTCTGCTGTCCCTTCCCACCCAACCCATTCCCAGGATCCACCCAAACCCCCCCAGGGCTGGGGCATTCCCGGGATGAGGGTACCCCGGGATCAAAACATCCCCCTGTCCCAAGGATTCCATCACTCCTGGAGAGACTGGAACGGGATCTCACCTTTTCTTGCTGGCCAGGGCTGCAGAGAATATGGGATACACCACGGCTTTGGAGGGAGAAGCTGGAAAAAACAAGTGGAATTTCGTGGTTTAGGGTCATTTTCCTTTGCAGGACACACGGAAACAGCAATTCCAACCCCAACCTGGCTTCCCAGTGGCCAAACCCCCCTGGAATTCCTGTTTTCCTGGCTATTAATTAAGATTTTTAATCGGGAGGTTTCTCCACTTCCCATAATTTTGGCCCAAACAGCCCCGGACCTGAGGCTTCCTCTTCCCAGAAAAACTGGGAAGCAACGAGTGCAAAGTTACAGCTGAAAACTGCAAGTTTCGGGATAATTCAGCAAAAACTTTGGGAATATTTATTAATTGGGAATATTTTTGATGATTTTTGATGATATTTTTGATGATTTTTGATGCTTTTTGATGATATTTTTGATGATTTTTGATGATATTTTTGATGATTTTTGATGATTTATTACTTGGGAATGTTTTTGCCCTGGGGTTTAAAAAGTTTGGGGTTTGTGTTGTCTGATGCTTATTTTTGATTGGATTCCCAAACAAGGAGCCCTCAGGAATTACAGGAATGTAGGGAATGTAGTGGTTTGAACCTTGTTTTCCCCAGAGGCTGGGAGAAGTGGTAGACCCCAAGGGGTGGAAACCCCTGGAAGTTTTGAAGTTCTGCCCAATGGGCGCTCCTGCAGAAATGTAAACATACCACAACCAGACCGGAAAAGAAGAGTTGTAGTTTTGGTTGTTGTAGGAGAGGTGGCCATGTTGTAGAGCCACGAGGTAGGGGCTCTGAGCCCCTTGGGCCCTCTGGGCCTCCCAGCCCCTGGCTGGGGGGCTGCAGGGACCTGGAACAGCATAAAGCTGGGCTAGGTGCCTGTAGTTATGCCGGGAGATGTTTTCTCCATGGGCACAGAGCAGCAGCCGACGCTGACCAGAGAAACGGTGGCAGAGAGCCAGAGATAAGAACCTGAACTGAAGAAGCAGCAGAAGCAACATGCAGCACTGCAGAGGAGACTCCTGGAAGGAGAGTCGAGGCAAGGAGAGCCAGCAGCTGAGAGCTACAGAGTTCTTGGGGGTAAGACTGATACCAGATCCCCAAAACTCCTTTGAGACCTCCTGGAAGGAGGAAGATGATAGACTCTTACTTGAAAGAGCCTTGAAGTGCGACATGCACTGTAGAAAGGAGCTCGAGAGCTCCGAGAGGAATGCAGGGGGAGTTGACCTTGGCTCTCCCCCCCCTCGCACTGCTGCCACGGTGGCAGCCTGAGAGACAGGGCACAGAGGCCCTGCAAGAGATACCAGACCGTCACGAAGAACCCCCTGTGTCTTCGTGATATGACGTGGTGATACGACCTTGTCTGGGGTTACGAAGACCACGGAAGACCCCTCGGTTGTGAGGCGATGGGGCCGGGGGAGCTTGAATACCTCCCTCGTGGACGCTGGCAGAAATCCAGCTATCAGCTGCTGCATGAGATGAGAAGAAACCTGCTGCCTCAGAAGATGCTGCTGTTCAGAGACTGGAAGGGATCTGTCCTTCTTTCCCTCCTGGACTTTTATTTGGAGGGGAGAAGAGATTTGATCCATTGTAAATACATATGTCATGGTAGAGATAGTTTGTGATCATGTGTATAATGTGATATGGTATTTATTTGTACAGTCATTGTAATATATTCCCTTTCCCCACTTTGAGTCTGGTGTGTTTTGTCTGGAAAAACCCATCTCACATTAGGTTGAGATGTGAGAGGAGGAATGGAGCTAGGGAATTGGATGTTGAGGCTATCTCAAACCATGACAGGAAGCAGAGGAGTGGCTCTAAAGCTTCCCAAAAAAACCATTCCATGGGGGTGTTTTCCAGAGAACAACTAAAAATACCTTGGGAATGTCAGCAGTGGAAAAAGAGTGATGAAAATCCCAATAAATGACAAAAAACCCAAGAGCTTCCCGGAAATCCGGGATTTTAGGGGGCCAGGACACTTCTTGGGAAAGGGCCCAGCAGGGAAATAACACCGGGAAAACTTTGGGAATGAGGATTTGATCCAGAGGTGGAGACAGCAGGAAGCCCAGGGAATGTCGTTCCTCGGGACAAGGAGCTGGGAAAAGGGGAGACTTTAAGAACAAGATTCCAAAAATGGAGGAATAAATTCCCAAGTGGAGCGAAATTAAAGGGAAAGGGAGGAAAAAAAACCCCTCAGGAATGTTGCTGATTCCTTCAAGGAACAGAATAAGGGCGGATGGGCCAGGAAAAAAAGTGGGATAAGAGGCAAACAGGGGTAAATCCTGACCTGGGAACTCAGGGAATCCAAAGGGAATAAAAAGCCGAGGGAAAGGTGGGTGAAACACCAGGAAAACCCCCGGGAATGGCGAGAGGAAAACAAAGGATTCCAAGGAATGGAATGTGGTTTTATTCCCATTGTTTAGGAAAGGATCAGCTGGGACAGAAAGGAGGGATGAAACCCCACAGAGGGAGGAATTCCACAGGGGGCGAGGCTGGAATTGGGAATGCTGCCTGTTTTTAACAGGGAAAACATGGGAAAAAAGCAGGGAATTGGGGGGAAAACACCAGGAGTTCTGGCACTGGAGGAGGCAGCAGGGAGAGAACAAAAGGCTGTTTTTCCCTGATAAACCAACATTTAACCCAATAACACCTCGACAATGATTTAATCCTTGTTGTTATCCGTCGGAATTCCCGCCGGGAAAAATAATGAGCGTCTTTGTCCGTGTCGCTGTGGGAGTTTGGGGATCATTTTGGGCACAGAGGGGGGGTAAAAGTTTAACTGTAGAGACATTTTTGGGTTAAAAAGGGTCAGGTCGGGATAAAAAGGGGGGAAAACTCAACATTCCAGGGAAAACTCAGGGATGGGGATGGGGGGGGGGTTGGAACTGTGGAGGAATTGTGTGGAAATCAAGGAAAAATTCCCTTCCTGCTAATTGGGGGCTTGTAAGGATTGTGGGGGGGGGGAGGTTTGTTTGGGAATATCCCACCGGGAAAAATAAAGGAAGGAGTCCAATGCCTCAAAGTCTGGATGGAAAAAGGGGAAGCAGGAAGATCCAGGGAAACGATCCAGCGAGGAATGAACGGGGAAAAATGTCATTAAAAGTGATTTCCCAAATTTTCCCGGGAACGGGCAGGTTAGAGGGATAAAAGGAATTCCCCTGGGGATCAAAACTGAAAGGAATCCATGAAATCCCCCTCATTTCATTTATTATCCTTGTTAAACACTGGGATTGTGGGACAGCATGGGACTCAGGGCTGATCCCGCTGGGAAAAGCGGGCGAAGACATTCCCAAAGATTTTTCTGGCTCGTTTTCCCCCAGCACAGAAAACTCCTGGATTAAAGCAGGACCAGGAAAAACCCAACTCACCCTGTTTGTTCCCTCTGGGGGGAGATTGGCTGGAAAGGACGACACAATCCCGGGATTCCCAGCCTGGAGAGGAGCTGGGCCCATCAGCGCCCTGGAAAAGAGCACGAGGGGTTTCAGGGACAAAAGGAAAACTTGGATCTGAGGTGGGGCAACGGTTGGATTTGATGGTCCCAAAGGTCTTCTCCGAGCAAATCCCAGAGAAGCTGTGGCTGCCCCTGGATCCCTGGGAATGTCCAAGGCCAGGTTGGACAACCTGGGATAGTGGGAGGTGTCCCTGCCCATGGAATGGGATGGGATTTAAGGGAAGGGATTTAAACTATTCTGGGATCCTGTGATTCCATGGAGTTGGAGGATGCTTCAGGCTGGGATTGCTCCAGGTTGGGTTTAGAGCCAGAGCCCTTGGAGCACATTCCAGAGCCTGAAGGGGCTCCAGGAGAGCTGGAGAGGGACTGGGGACAAGGCCTGGAGGGACAGCACACAGGGAATGGATCCCACTGCCAGAGGGCAGGGAGAGATGGGAGATGGGGAAGGGATTCCTGGCTGGGAGGGTGAGGAGGGGCTGGGCTGGAATTCCCAGAGAAGCTGTGGCTGCCCCTGGATCCCTGGGAGTGTCCAAGGCCAGGCTGGATTCCCTGGGATAGCGGGAGCTGTCCCTGAACATGGAATGGGATGGTCCTTAAGTTCCCTTCCCACCCAAACCATTCCAGGATTCCAGGATAAAGGACACTCAGAATCCACTCAGAGGGATTTTTCTGGAATGTGGGGATGGAAAAGGCAGGAAAGGGGAAGGGAGACCCTGCCCTGAGTGCCGAGATTCCCAGGGAACCCCCTTGTTCCCTGAACTCCTTCCCAGGGAGGAGCTGGGCTGGGGCTGGATCCAATGGCAGGCTCTGGCTCCAGGCTGGGAGAGCTGGGAATGGCCAGGCTGGAGAAGGGAAGGATCCCGGGAGAGCTTGGAGCACATTCCAGAGCCTGAAGGGGCTCCAGGAGAGCTGGAGAGGGACTGGGGACAAGGGATGCAGGGACAGGACCCAAGGAATGGATCCCAGTGCCAGAGGGCAGGGAGAGATGGGACACTGGGAAGGAATCCCTGGCACCCTTTCCCACCCCCGGAGCCGTGTCCGTGCCCAGGATCAGGATCAGGATCAGCAGCTCCAGGCCCAGCCGGGGCCGTTCCGGCAAAACAAGTGTCGAAATTCCCGGAAAAGTCCCCAGTTTGGGACTGAAGCCCAGTTTGGGAGCAGTTTTGCCGTGTCTGGTCCGTGACTTCACCGTCTGGGAAGGGCAGGGCCGGGAAAAAACCCGAGAGCGGCTCCGGGAGGGGCCGAGTCTTCCAAGGAAAACCTTTTTTCCCCGTCCCCTTTGGAGCCGAGGTTTCCCGGGAAAAGCCCCCAGGCCTCTTCTCCTGATCCCCCCCCAGAGCTCAGGCCTGGCCACGCTCCTGACAACTCCAAAGAACTGAGGGAAAAGAAAGCTTAAAAATCCCTTCTCCAGCTTTTTTTTCCACAGGGGAAAAAAAGAAAACAACAAACAGGGGGATGAGACGGGTTGTTTTCCTTGGAAAAAAAGATCCTGCTGAGAGCTGAGAGCTTTCCCTTCCAGCCACAGGCACTGGAATGTTTCCCGGCACTGAGAGGAATTCCTGCTGTTTATCCCGGTTTTACACCTTCCCAAGGCAGGCAGGAGGGAAGAATCCAGGGATATCTGCAATTATGGGAGCTGGTTTAATCCCAGCAGCTCCCAGACTTACCCCGTCTCCCTCCGCTCCGGACCTGGAAGCGCAGGGCACATTCCCAGTTTTCCCTGGAGATGCTTCTCCTCCGTGTCCCGGCTCTCCCGGATTCCCGGAGCTCTCCCTGTTCTCCCTGCCCTCCTCCTGGGAATCAGGAATCCTTGGGGACACCCCCCTCTCCTCCTCCGGGGGGGTTTCTCCTCCACCCTCGGGCTCCGCGTTTTCCGCCGGCTCCTCGTTGTCCCGCGGGGATTTGGGAAGGGCCTGGAGAGCCCTGGGGTCTCCGGGGTTTTTCCTGGAGTGGGATTTCTTCCCGGCAGCGAAAAAAGCCGCTCCCAGCCGGAGCTTCAGGGCCGGTTTCACCCTCATGCTCAGCACCCGGAAGGGAGAATCCATCTTTTTCCGGACCAGGCAATTCCCGGCTTCCCTCTCCGCGCTCGCCTTTCCCGCCGGGATCTCTCCCTTGGTTTTCTTCGGCTTTGGGACGCTCTGGCCCCGTTTGGGATTCGGGGCGTGTTTGGCCGCCTTGGGCTTGGGATTCCTGCCCCCATTCCCGCTGCAATTCCCGCTGCTGTTCCCCACCCTGCCCGGAGCCGGGACATTCCCGTCCCCGCTCCTCCTTCCCAAAACCTGGATCTCCTGGAGCTTCTTCCTCTCCACGGGGTCCACGTAGTTCTTCCCTTTGCCATAAAAAGCCCCCACGGGCACGTGGGGCTTGGAGGAGGAGGAGGAGCTGAGGGATGATTTCCCGGGAGATTCCCCCTGGAGCGGGGAGATCTCCAACCTCCTGGGAATCCCCGTTTTCCCCGGGACATCCCTGTTTTCCTTCGTCTCGTCCCCGGAGCCGGGAGACCAGCGGATCTGGGAAGCAAAGCGCTTGTTGCCGGGTTTCCGGGAGGGGGAAGGAGCCTCGGGAAAGGCTCTGATCCGTTTCCTCACGGGGGTCTGGAAGGCCGAGGGGGAACTGCGGGGGAAA
>NW_024103568.1:0-27698 GCF_003945595.2 Pipra filicauda | reverse complement strand
CTTCCAGCAGCATTCCGGACTTGAGTATTCCCGCAGAATTCCTTCTCCAGCTCTGCAGCCTCTCCTGCTGTTCCAGGACTGTCGGGTTTACACTGCCCTCCTGCTGCTCCTGGCTCAGGGCTCGCCAGGTTCAGTGCCCCCTTGGCAGTCCCGGACAAAAGGAGGGCACTGCTCTGCTCTGCTTTCTGCTGCTGAACATCTTCATTCTCCTCCTCACAAGGACCCACAACTCTCCCGCTTTACAAAGAGCAGCAGCACTTGGCAGGCCCGGCAGGATCTTCCCCACAAAGGCCGTGGCACTGCCCTGTGCTCGTCCTGCCACAGGAGCTCAAGGCTTCTGCACAGCACAACTTCCCAGCAGTGACCTCCCTGCTCCAGAGGGATGAGGAGCCTCTGCTGAACTGCAGAGATTCACACACTGCAACCACTGCACTGCCTGCATTTCCTGCCATTCTGCAGCACTTGGGCATCTACTGTGGCTCTTCCTGCTGTTTAAGAAGGAGGTTTGCAAGCTCTGGGAGCTGGATGGAGTTTTGTTCCAGCTGCCAGCTAAGGAAGTTTTCAACCTGTTACGCAATACATGCAATGAAAACTCCAGTGATTTAAGAACTTGGACTCCAGCAGAACTGTTGGTTTATTTATTTCATCAGGAAAAATAGACCAGGAAATAAAGCCATCCTTTAATATATGGAAGTCAAATGAACTCATTTAGGTAAATAAATAGGCTCTAAAAAGGAAGTTACTGACTTTTATACATGGATACATTAGAGAAGGGAACAGGATACAATGCTTGGGATGCTCCTGGGAATACTAGTCCAGAAATGTCTTAGTACAGAGCATTAGACTCCACAACAGAATCCTGCCAAGTAATTATATCCACATAGGAAAGTGAATTGTTGGTGATCCTGACCTGGCTTTTGGAGGTATCAGGAGCTCCTAAAAAACAAAGATCTTAAACTGAAAGCTTTATTCAAGTAGCTGAATCTACCCAGCACAGGGCCTTCTACAGCTCATGGTGAGCTTTCTTTCAAGACAGAAAACCCCAAACAGGCACAATCTTCCATTCCAAAGTCTCCATCCCTGCTCTCCCCTAAGCAGATTCCACCAGCCAAGCCCAGGGCACTCCAAAGGAAACCCTTGGGTGACCTTGTCTGGTGTTCCCTGGGCACTGAGGGAAGGAAAGAAGTTTATCAAGGTGCCAAATGCCCACGGAGATCTTGGAAATCAGCTCTCCAGGATGCTTTGCAGGCCTTCTCAGTCAGCTTGAGCTCTTCAAATACACTTGTCCTCAGCGTTTTCTCTGAAAGGGTCACTATGGTCTGAAGGGTCAAACTCAGAAGTGTCTGAACCTGCAGACAGTCCTTCCTCCCGGGCAGAGCTGCAGCTGCTTGGGAATGTTATTCCCTGCTGGCAGCTTCCCACAGAGCTGTGGGCACACATTCTCCAGGCAGCTCACTGAATGCAGAGTTTCCTTCCAACCTGAAGGGAGTCTTTGCTCTACAACATCTCTCCCCGGTGGCACTGTGTGATTGCAGGCTGGTTCTCCTGGCTCTGCCTGTGTCCTGCTCTCCTTGGAAAGCACCATGTCCGTAAGGATCCAGATGATGATCCTCATCTCGAAGAGAATCAATAAAATATCATTAAACAGGCATAAAATGTTGTGGATCAATCAATGAAATGCCAGATCTATGTGAAAATAGACACAAATACAATGTTGTGGAGCTCCTGGCCCTGCTTTCCCAGCCCTGTGGGGGTGGGAAGCCCCGGGGCCTCACTTCTCTGCCCCCTAATTAGGAACAATTTATTAGGCCAATTAACCACGGAGTCATTTGTCCCTGAGCTGCTTTGTCCCTCTACCAGGCACAGGCCAGCCCGGGCTCCGCAGGCTGCAGGGCTGCTGCGTCCTGTCAGTGCTCAACACCTGGGATTTATTTGCCCCCAAAAGGGAAAACGGCCCCGAATCCCGTGGGCCGAGCGCAGGAGGGGACAGAGTTGTGGCACAAAACTGCAGCCGCCGGGTTTGCCCAGCCCGGGAAGAACCAAGGGCCCCGCAGTGAGGTGGGACCCCCCAGCAGCCCCTGTGTGCCGTGCCCAGCTGAAGCCCTCCCTGGGGCGCTCGGGGCTGGCTGGGCACACTGGGAGCGCTGGGAAGGGCCCCGGCTCGGGGCGGGGCCGGCGGGTGCCCAGCAGTGACTGAGGGGAAGGGCCTTCACAGGGACCCCCCGCGCCCCTGGCTGCCCACGGGAAGGGTTTTTGGTCCCTCTGAGCGATTTGGCGGCGTTTCTGGGCTCGGCGGGGCCGGGCAGGCGGCAGCGGGACACGCGGGGCCCGGGCCGTGCGGCGGAGCCGGTTGGGAACTGCGGGGCGGCCCCAGCGGGGCCCGAGGGCGGAGCGGAGCCGCTTGGGAACGACCCCCGATCCCCCCGGGGCCAGGTCTGATGCCGGGAAAAGCACCACTGATAAGAAGGAGTATCTTGGCCAGCCCCCAGAGCTGGGAAGCATTCCAGAAGAAGAAACTGGTTTTTCAGGCCTGTGACCAAAACAGGATAATTTGGAGAAGGGATGTTCCCCAAATGGTCACCAGAGACCCTCAAGAGACCCCTACTCTGATGTAAATGAGTTCTGGAAACTGATTCAAATGTGTGAGAGAATCTGTGGGAGTGTTTAGTACATATGCATGAGTTTGGGGAAGTGTAATGCACATGTATTAGTTACATCCACAGAAACCAGGGTGTGAGACAGCCCAGTGTGGGGGTGATGGGAGGAGACCCCCGCAGCCCCACCCACGCACCCAATGCTTAAAAACATAAAACCGCTTTCTAATCCTGACATTCCAGTGACAGAGTTTTATTCCCGTTTGGTGACAGTTCCAGTTGCTCCCAGTATGATCCCCGTTGCCCCAGTTCTGGTCCCGAGGGGTCCCAGTCCTGGTCCCGAGGGGTCCCAGTCCTGGTCCCGGTGTATCCCAGTGTCCCAGTCTGTCCCAGCCTGTCCCAGTCCATCCCAGTCCGTCCCAGTCCATCCCCAGCAGCCGCCGCCGTTTCCCGGGTCCTGCCCCCCCGCCCCCCCAGAGCTGCCGCCGGACGCCGCCCCCCCAAGATGCTGACAGGGGTCGGGGCTCCGTCTTTGCCTTCGTCTCCCTGGGCTGGGGCTCGGCCTCCGCCCGTGGGAGGAGCTGAGGGGGGTCCCCGGGGGTCGTGTGTCCCTCCCGGAGCGTGTGTGCCCCCCCGGGACCCCCATCCCGGGGGGAGCCCCCTTTCCCCTGACCCCGGGCTCCCCTTGAATCCCCCTTTCCTGGGCACTGAGACCCCCCTGCATCCCCTTCCCCAGCTCTGTGACCCCCCTGCACCCCCGTATCCAGCTCCACAACCCCTGCAATCCCTTTCCCAGCCCCTGCATCCCCCTGTGCAGGGGGGGTTGCAGGGGTTTGGGGGTCTCACCAGGGCTTTGCCCCAGGACACCCTGCCTCGGGCTCTGGGGGTGGGGGGTGACGGGTGCTCTCGAGCCCCCCCTTTTTTCCGCACCCCTTCCCCACCCCCATTCTGGATCTGCCATTCCAGAGCCGTGGGGGGGCCTCGCCGCAGCCCCCCCGCTGTCCCCGCTGTCCCCTCGGGGCCCTGACGGCCGCCCTGGCGCTGTCCCTCGGGCTGCCCGGGGAGTTGCCCCCACGGGCTCTTGGGGCGGGGCTGGAGGGGTCCCGCTGCCCCTCTGCTGTGTTCAAGCACCTGAGGAACAGGGAGCAAACCCCCAGGTCGGGTTTCCCGGCTGCAAAGCTCGGCGGGGCTGCCCCACCAGGAGGAATTTGGGGCTTGGGGACAGGAACAAAACATGGCATCAATTAAACCTTACTAAAAATTCAAGCATTGGGACAGGAAAAAAATCATCCTTTGGGGTCTTCCCTTTGCAAACACAGACAGAGGGTCCTCACCTGGGGAAGTACCAGCCTGGTAATAATTTTATTTACACTAGTGATGCCAACAATTTCTGCTGGGCATTGATGGGGGGGGTTATATAGTTTTAGTAAGTATAGAAACACTTGGCAGTTGCCAGTGACTCAACAGCAGCTTCCACAGGTATTTTCGTCTCTGTCAGTTGATCCTTGGTCTGTTTTTTTGACTTTTGTTCCTTATAAATATTCCACAAATCACTCCTATGGAACCAGTTTTGCTTGGCTGAAGAGAGCTGTGACTGCTGGGCCCTTGGGGGATTATGAGCTTTTTGTGTTTTTATTTGAGGAGCACAGGAGCATCCAGGCAAAGCCCCAGGATGGAGCAGGACCTGCCCAGGCCCCGGGAGCTCGGGCTGTTGTCCCAGCTCAGCTCGTGGCAGGAGGAGCTGAGGGTGCCCCTGTCCCCTCTGTGCCCCCCAGGGGTGGCAGAAGCCCCTCGGGAGGCAGGTCCAGAGGCACCATCCCCTGTCCCGGGGGCTCCCCGAGCTGCCCTGCACAGGGTGGGCACATGGGGGGTGGGCTCAGGTGGGTCTGAGGGGCCGTCCAGCACCTGGGGGGTGACCTGGGGGGCTGGGACTGAAAACCCCTCGGAGCTGTGCAAGTCCTTGAGACAACGAGCTCCTGCTTTTCTAATGAACAGCCTGAAGAACAACCCAAGTGGAATCCTGTTTTTGTTCTCCAACTTGCAGAGAAAATCACAGACCCTGCCTGGAGCACCTCCTGCCCCTCCTCCTGCACTGCCCTTGCCACTCCCACTATCATCCCAGTCACTTTCAGTCACTCCCAATAGGATCCCAGTTGCCCCCAAGGTGGTCCCAGTTGCTCCCAGTCCCCCGCACGATGGTTCCTTTCCCTCTCAAGGACTCCCAGTCTGAGTCCAGTATGGCCCCAGGCACTTTCAGTCACTGCCTGGAGGAGGCCATTTGCCCCTGCATGGTCCCAGTTGCTCCCAGGATGATCTCAGCATGTGTCCAGTATGTGTCCCAGTATGCTCCCAGGAACTAGTAGACACTTGCAGTACAAATCCAGTTTGATCCCAGTCATCCCCAGTATGGTTTCAGTCCCTTTCTCATACTCCCAGTATTATTGCAGTCACTCCCAGTATGGTCCCAGTATGAGCCCAGCAGGGGCCCACCTGCTCCCACTCTGATCCCAGTTGCCCCCAGTGTGGTTGCTCCAGGATGGATCAGGAATGGGGACCCCACTGTGCCCCCCCCTTGTGTCACCCTGTTCTGGGAGAGCTTTGGGGGGACATCTGCACCCCAACACGGCATCCAACACATCCCAAAGTGTGCTGGGACCCCTTTGAACCTGGGAATTGAGGGGAACCATGGAAAACCCTTCTCAGAGAGAAAATTGGGTGACCTGAGTCCTGGATGCTTTAAGGAAAGAGGTCTGAACATTTCTTGACTAATGGAGGGGGGTGACGTTTTTATTCTTGACCTTTCCAGTTCTCCATTTGGGGGCAGGATGTCCTCTGGGCCAATGTTTTGTTCCCTTTGCAGTGAGTGCAGCCTCAGAGGGCTGAGCCCTCTCTGGCTGGGCTTGGCCTCTCCTGCAGAGACTCAGGCCTGGCTGGGCTGCCCCAGGCAGACGCTGCAGGAAGAAGAGCTCAGGCCGCCTGGCTCTGGTGTCCCTGGGGCTCAGCCTGTGCCCCATTGCTGGGCAGGGGCTGAGCCCCACCTCTGCCTCGGGGCCTTGGCCAAAGGGCTGGCAAGGAAGAGGCCCAGCAGCCTTGGGGCCTGCCCAGCTTTCCTCCTCCCTGGGGGCTCTCAGTCCTCCCCTGACACCGTGTGGGCCCAAGGCCTTGCTGGCTTCGGGCTCACGGCCCGCCGGCACCATCCCAGCGGCCTGACCCCCCTCCTTCCCCTCTCTCCAGCCTCTCCTGCCTTTGCTGGCAAGGGGCCATCCAAGGAAAAGCCCGGTTCTCAGCAATGGCACCTGTGGCACGGCTGCAAGGCTCGAGTGGGCCAGGCAAGAGCAGGAGCAGCGAGAGCCTGAGGAGCCAGGAGATGCCCTGGCTGGGCATCGTGCTGCTGCGGGACGAGCTGACACCTCTGCACAGTCTCTGCCCGTCCCTGCCAGCCGACTTCTGCCCAGGCTCTGGGCACGGGGACGCAGCACTGACAGTTTTCAGCCCCCGCGCTGTTCCACAGAGGCTGTGATGTCACAAGGCCCTTGCCTGGCAGCCAGGAGATGGGCAAGGCAAGGCAAGGACGGAGCCTCGGAGCCACCAGCACGCTGTCCCCAAAGGCTGGGCTGGCACAGAAGCCCAGAGTCCCTGAGCTTGGCAGAGACTTGTGAGATCAGCCGGGGTCCAGCCTACGCCCCATCCCCAGCACGTCAAGCAGACCACGGCACTCAGTGCCATGGCCAGGCTTTGCTTAAACACCTCCAGGGACGCTGACTCCACCACCTCCCTGGGCAGCCCATTTCAATACCTAATCCCTGTTTCTCTCCAAAAAGTCCTGCTCCTGTCCCTGACAAACAGCCCCTGACAGGCAGGTCCTCGTGTCCTCTTGTCCTGTCGCCTGTTGTCTGGGAGAAGGGGCTGACCCCCACCTGGCTCCAGCCTCCTGTCAGGAAGTTGTGGACAGGGAGAAGGTCAGCCCGGAGCCTCCTCTTCTCCAGGTTGGAGAAGCCCAGCTCCCTCAGCTGCTCCTCACAGGCCATGCACTGCAGACCCTTGCCCAGCTCCATTGCCCTGCTCTCCACCCACTCCAGCCCCTCAAGGTTCTCCCTGAATTGAGGGGCCCAGAGCTGGACACAGCACTCCAGGGGTGGCCTCACCAGTGCCCAGTCCAGCAGAAGCATCACTGCCCTGCTCCTGCTGCCACACTCTTTCTGATCCAGGCCAGCCTGCCCTTGGCCTTCTTGCCCACCCGGGCACCCGCTGGCTCAGGTTCAGCCTCTGTCCACCAGCACCCCCAGGGCCTCTCCCACGGGGACCCTTTGCAGCTCCTCTGCCCCCGGCCTGGAGCTGCAGGGGGTTCTTGTGGCCAGAGGCCCCAAAGGCACCAAAGGCACTCTTGAACCTCATGCCCACGGGCTCGGCCCAGAGGTCCAGCCTGTCCAGGTCCCTCTGCACAGCCTTCCTGCCCTCCAGCACATCCACACTGCAAGCCAGCTTGGGGTCCTCTGCCAATTTGCTCCTGGAAGACTCAATGCCCTCCTGCACATCCCCACGAAAAATAGGCAACAGGACTGGGCCTGTTACCCAACAAGTTCTAGTGCTTGACAAAGGAGCCCACCCAGCAGTGGGGAGAAACTGCTGGCAGGAGATTGAATGGGGGCAATAGACAATGGATGATGGACAAGTTCTGGGCCATGGCCATTTGTTAGAAAAACAAAGTAAAAGCTTAAGGTCTGCCATATTTCAGTGGTCAGAGACCTGGCAGAGAAATCTCTTTTTGAGACCTGGACACCAAGAAGGCAGAATTTCTAAACCACAAAGACCCTTAGAGAAACCAGAGATGAAGACAAAACTAACACAGTTACTGAGGCTCTCCCTATCTAGGGAAAAGACAAGAAAAGGACAAAAACTGTGGACTAAGTATCATGCAAAGTGAGAAATCAAGAGCCAATGGAAGAGAGAAGAAGAATTCCTGCAGAGAACTGCTAAGCCAATGGACAGGAATTCCTTTGTCTGCTAAAATGTAGAAATAGTTAAAAGTTTTGAGAACTGATGTACAGGTGTTAGAGAGCAATTGCTGTGTCCCTTCAGCGCTGAATGAAGTAGGGTCACCTCTGGAACCCAACCAACTGCTCAGAGATTTTATTCCCCGGCTTTCACTGACAGATTCTGGGGACCCAGATGAGACAAAGCAGCGCCGACAGGGCAGAGCAGAGGAATCGTTGGCCCTGCAGCGTGTACCAAAGGAGTTTGGGGAGATCTTCCAGTTCCCTGGTCTGGAGAGTTCACCACGCCTTCTTTTCTGGGAAAAAGAACAGGCCATGAATTTTGGGTCCATGATTTTAAGGCCTTTTACCTGCACATAAGGCACAGCAATGGGAAGGACACAGCATGAGGCTGAGAGGTTTCTGTCATGGTTTGTGGGCTTGGGTGAGATTGGGTCAGAATTACAGGACACCTGTAAAATCTGGGCTTTGGGAAAGGTTGGGGAGGGTTGGGAAAGGTGTTCAAAGGATGGTTTTGCCTGAGGTGCTAAACATGGGAGTGGGTCTGTCTTCCCAATTCCCAAGAGAAGAGATCCCAGAAAGCTCCCCTGCAGGTTGTGTTTTAGGGAACAGGAGAAGAGACCGAGGGTAAGGGGTTTCTTTCCTGGAGGGAAGGGCTGTCGTTCACTTGCAGGAGCCCTGAGCTGAAATTGCCAGTCTGACTGCCCAAACTGAACACAGCTGAAGATTCCTGCCAGACAAAAAGTACCAGCACAGAAAGCTCTTGCTGCCCATGGAGTGCCCAGGGTGGCCCCCCAACTGCATCTGAAACCCAAAGGTTCCAGGCTTTCTTTCCTGGGGGAAAGGCCGTGACATCCCAAAGAGTCCCGTGGCAGACAGGTGGGGCTGCACTGTGGGGGTGTGAGGTGTTGGTTCTTTGGTTTCCAGGGGCTATTCCAGAATGGAGAGGACAGGCTGTGACATCCCAAAGGGGCCCATGGCACAGGGGTGGGGCTGCACTAGGGGCTGTGAGACATTGGTGTTTTGGTTTCCAGCAGCCATTCTGGAATGGAGGGGATAGGCCGTGACATCACAAGAGGGCCCATGGCACAAAGGTGGGGCTTCACTTTGGGGTTGGAGGGCGTTGGTTCTTTGGTTTCCAGGGCCCTTACTGGAATGGAGGGGACAGGCTGTGACACCACAAAGGAGCCCTTGGCACACGGATGGGGTTGAACTGTCACATGGGGGGGGTTTGGTTCTTTGGTTTCCAGAGACCATTCCGGAATGGAGAGGATAGGCCAGAATGGATAGGACAACAAAAGGCCCAAAGCACATGGGTTGGTCTGCACTATGGTGTGGGGTGTTGGTTCTTTGGTTGCCAGGGCCTATTCTGGAATGGAGAGGACAGGTTGTGACAAGAAGTGCCTGTCAGAACTGCAAAGACGGATGCACAAGAATCTTATGTGGGCATATTCTCTGCTCTGCCCTGCACACCCTAGTGCTGGGTTCAAAACTCAGCCTCTCTGCTTCCCTCTCCTGAGGGACTTGTTCTTAGACATCCCTTTCCCCTACGCTCCTTTCAAAAGCCCTCCTGGTAATTCCCAAGCCTGTACCCGGCCCTCATCCCCTCTCTGTCCTCTTCCCAATCCCCTGGTCAATCCCAACATCCCAGGACAGGGATCCCAGTTGCTTGGCTGCACTCCCACCTAGTTCCATATGCTGGGCCATGATATCCCAGCACTGGAGCAGCCAGGTCAGCAGGGGCTCTCCCAGCTGGAGGCTGAAATCTTTGCACATCTCTCACAGCTCATCTGGGGATGGGGATCGGGTGATTATCTCTGGCCCTGCCTCTTGCTCCTGTTCTGAGGGCTCTTCTTCCCCTTCATCCCTCACTAACTGAGCTGATTTGGTCTTGGATTTCTTCTGTAGAGGGGCAGCTGCTACTGGCAAGGGTTGTTCCTCTGCAGTTTGAGTGGCCACAGTACAACTTAGAAATTAAGAGACTTCAGGTAGAAGTGTGGAAAAGGAAAAGAAACAGCTTTTTATTGACAAAATCTGAATAAACAACAAATGGTGCAACCAAAAACTTTGAGAAGAAACCAAACAAAGTCCCAAATCCCCAGGTGGGGGGGAGAAACTGTCCCGGCAGTTCAAAGCTCTCGCAGCCCCGTGTGCTCGCAGCCAGCAGTGAAGGAGTCCCTTTTCCCAGGGGCAGTCCCCAAAGCAGAACACCTCGCTCCCAGATGGGTCGGGCTCTCTCTCTCTCTATCTCTCTCTCTCTCTCTCTCTCTCTCGGTTGCTCTCCACGAGGTGTCCCGGGGGGAAAAAACTTCCTCTCAGGAAAAGAGAACAAGGTGGCCAAAACCAGCTCCCGCTCTGTCCAGTCCCGGACAAACCCCAAAAGCCCCCGAACAAAGGACCCCCCGCCCTCCCCGCGGCCACCGCGGTGTCCCCGAGAGCCGCCCCCCCCCCACTGCCCCTGCCCAGCGCCTGCGGCTCCGCTCCAACCCACCCCATCCCGGGAGACACAGATGGCAATGGGGGGGACACTGGGAAACAATTCCAACACCTCTTTTCAAACCCCTGACACCTGCTTCCCAGACATTCCCAAAGAAGGGGCTTCCCGTGGCCTCGAGCCAGGGACCGACCTTTGTATTGAACCAACTCCTGGAGAGACACGTTCCCATCCCTCTCCCCATTCCCATTCCTGGGGTTCCCATCCCTCTCCCCATTCCCACTTCCTGCTGTGCCAACCTGCACCCAGGGTCCCCGTTCCTGTCCCCACTATCCCTATCCTGGTCTCCCATGTCCCCATTCCCATTCCTGGCATCCCAATTCCCATTCCTGGTGACTCCAACCTGCTCCCAATGTCCCTATTTCCATTCCTGGAGTTCCCATGCCCATTCCTGCTGTCCCCAACCTGCTCCCAGTGTCCCCATCCCTGTCCCCAATGTCCCCATCCCAGTCCCCCCTGTCCCCATTCCCATTCCTTGTTCCCACAGAGGAACTGCCGGATGCCGGAGGAGGGAGCCAGGATTTATTGCCCAAAGCAGGAGATTTTCACACCCAAATTAAAGCCTCAGGAATAATTGTGGTCCTGGGTTTCACACGGGAAAAAACAGAAAGTTGATCCATCAGGAAGAGCCGCAGGGGGGCCGGGGTGGGTGGGAGCAGCGGGATGAGCTCTGCCAGCAGCTCCTGCCATTCCACAGGGAGAGGGAAGGGGCGGATCCAGCTCCAGGATCGCTCAGGCTGTGATTCCTGCTGGGATGAGAGAGGGGAAAGGAGTCACCATGTCCCTGTTCCCATCCCAGGGGATGGAGCCGGTTGTGGAGTTCAGGGAGAGTAGGAACTGCTCCAGAATCCCACCTAAACCTGCTCCATCCATCCCACCCCAATCCCACTCCATCCATCCCACCCCAATCCCACTCCAGAATCCAGCTGTGATCCCAGTCCACAATTCCACCTGATCCGACTCTGGAATCCTGCCCTGAGCTGGAATCCCCTTCCAATCCCACTCCAGCCATTAGGCCCCCATTCCCCTCTGGAATCCCGGCCTCCATCCTGGGATCCCTGCCCAGAGGATCTGGATCCACACACGCTGCTGGGACTCACTGGTGGGTGCGGGGTCGTATCCATTCCCCTCCCTCTTCCCTATGGAAAGAAAGTGGGATCAGCACCCGTGGCACAGGATCCCCGGAATGCTGCCGGGCGGATCCGTGCCCCTTCCCGACCCCCATCCCGGGAGTTACCGGATCGGAGCTTCCAGACACCGACTCCCACGAGGCCGATGATGATGATGATGGCAGCGATGAGGGACACAGTGTCCTAGTTAGAACAGCTGGGACCGATTCCTCACTGGATGGGTGTAGCCCAAAACTGTGGATTCTATGGCCTTCCATGCCATTTTCCCAGGAACTGTTGTCAGGAGAGGCCTGCGAGGTGGGGGGGATGTCCTGAGCACCCTCATAGCCTTTTATGGACCGAGCATCCTCATAGCCTTTTATGGAATTCCCCGCTCTGAGGGAAGAACTAAGCATCCTTTTATGGAATTGCCCGCTCTGAGGGGAGGACTGGGCATTCCTGCCTGAACTGGAGAATATATAAACCTGGAGTTTCAGAACCTTTTTACCACTCGTGGGATCCAGAGGAGGACTGCAGCTCACCGCTCTCAACCAGCCTGAGACCACCCCCCTCAATTAGACTGCAACCACCACTTTTGACCAGACTGCAACAGCTCTCCCACCAGTAGGTTTTTTTTCCCCTCTCCCTTTCCTTTGGACTTTGGGGGGGCCCAAGGAACAGCACTTTGTTCATGGCCCAGGGTGCTGGGTTCTACATTTGGGTTTTGTGGATTAAAACCAATTGCTTGTCTGTATAATCAGACTTATTGGGCAAGGGGGGCCCAAGGGGGGCCCAAGGGGGGCCCAAGGGGGCTGGGCCAGGGGGGGAAGGGCTGCAGGGGGTGGATCCCGGAGGAGGAAACCCACCAAAAGCGGCGGCCCAGCCGAGGGAGGAGCCGAGCGGGAGCACAAAGAAGAGCAGCCCAAAGGTCCTGGCGGTGGCTCGGCAATGGCGGGGGGGGCGAGAGCGGTTTGGGGGCCCCCCGTGAGAGCCGGGGGGGAACCCCGGTAGCCGCGGAGTGGGGAGAGCGGAGAGGGGCGATCCCGGAGCTGGGGGACCCCCGGAATGCTGGAGGGGGGGAGCAGAGAGGGAGCGCCGGGCCCCTTAAGCGGGGGTCCTGGAGAGGGGGAAGGCCTTGGAGTGTGGAGAGGAGGGGGGGCCTTGAGGCGGGGTGGGAGCCGAGAGCGCCAAGAGGTTTGCGAGGGTGGGAGGCGAGAGAGGAGGGCCGGCCGGCCCCGGGAGGCAGAGTGGGGAGAAGTGAGCCCTGGGACCCCCCTGGCAACACTCAAGGGGACCCCGGAGAGTGGGAACCCCCCGGAGCCGCGGGACCCCCGGCAGCCTGGAGAAGGGGGACCCCCAATGCAGGCAGAAGTGCCATCAGGCCAGACAGGGGGGACCCCCCTAACCCCAGAGAGCAGAGAGGGGGAACTCCTGGGAGGGGATTTTGGACTGAATGTTGGTGTTTTGGGGGTTTTTACGGGCACAGGATGCCCGGTGAGTCCTAGAGCTGGACTTGGGCAGGAGGAACCCCCAAGACAACGCGCTCACCCCTTGTTTTCCCCCCCATCAGGATTTCTGCTTCCCAAAGCTTGGTCGGATGGAGGAGGAGGCTGCGAGGAAGAGGAAGATGCCGCGGGCCCCCCAGGCAGGTGAGGAGGAAGTCAGTGCCCCTTTGGGTCGGTCTTTTGTCTTTTGTGGCCGTCCTGCTGGGGCCGGAGTTGGGGGGATGTCCTTGGGTTTCCCTGTGGGCCGGAGGCAAATCCCCTACCTGTCCTTGTTGCTTCCTGCCCCAGGCCCCGAGGTGAGGCCGGAGAGCGCGGAGGACAAATCCCGGCGGCAGAGCCTGGTGGGAGAGGCCGTTTTGAAGGGCTCCCCAGCGCAGGAAGGCAGCGGGGAGGAAAAGGGCCGGAGATGCCCCCGCAGGAGGGGCTGCAAAGCCAGCCCAGGGGGCTGTGAGGAGGAAAGAGCCAGCGTGTGCCGGGAAGGGGGCCGGAGCTTGAGGCGGAGCTGCGAGCTGGTGGTCCCTGAGCAGCCTCCCAGCAGGGAAAAGCCCTTCAGGTGTTTGGAATGTGGGAAGAGCTTCAGCCAGAGATCCAACCTCCTGAGGCACCAGCACATCCACAGTGGGGAACGGCCCTACACATGTGGGGAGTGTGGGAAGAGCTTCAATCAGAGCTCCATCCTCCACAGACACCGTCGCATCCACAGTGGGGAACGGCCCTACACATGTGGGGAGTGTGGGAAGAGCTTCAGTGACTGCTCCACTCTCTGCAACCACCGTCGCATCCACAGTGGGGAACGGCCCTACACGTGTGGGGAATGTGGGAAGAACTTCAATCAGAGCTCCCACCTGCTCCAACACCAGATGATCCACAGTGGGGAAAGGCCCTACATGTGTGGGGAATGTGGGAAGAGCTTCAATCAGAGCTCCCACCTGCTCCGACACCAGATGATCCACAGTGGGGAAGGCCCTACACATGTGCAGAGTGTGGGAAGAGCTTCAGGGACAGCTCCAGCCTTTGCAAACACCGTTGCATCCACACCAGGGAATGGCCCTACAAGTGCTTGGAATGTGGGAAGAGCTTCAGCACAAGCCCCAAGCTGCTCAGCCCCCAGCACATCCACACTGGGGAACAGCCCTACACGTGTAGGGAAGGTGGGACAGCTCCACCCTCTACACCCACCGTCGCCTCCACATCAGGGAGAGGCCCTTCCACTGTGGGGAGTGTGGGAAGAGCTTCAGGCAGAGCTCTTCCTTGACCTCCCACCAACGGACCCACCAGTAATGGAAGCCCCGAGTGCCCCGAGTGCGGGAAGAGCTTCGGCCGCTGCTCCAACTCCATCAGCCATGGGAGGACCCGCGTTGGATGATCCACAGGGACCCCCGTTGGGCACAGACCTGGTGTGCTGGTTTTGAGGTAAACCAGCAGGGGAAATGACAGTGGTGACATCACGGGGACATCGATGACATCACATGGACATTGGTGACATCACAGGGAAATTGGTGACATCACGGGGACAGTGGTGACATCACAGGGACATTGGTGACATCACAGAGACATTGGTGACATCACATGGACAGCGGTGACATCACAGGGACAGCGGTGACATCACAGGGACAGTGGTGACATCACAGGGACTGTGGTGACATCACCAGGGGTTAATTTTGGTGTGAAAATCTCCTGCTTTGGGCAATAAATTCTGGCTCCTCCTCCGGCATCCGGCAGTTCTTCCCTGGGAACCAGGAATGGGAATGGGGACAGGGGGAATGGGAATGGGGACAGCTGGAATGGGAATGGGAACATTGGGAGCAGACTGGGAACAACTCTAATGGGAACGGAGAAAGCAGGAAGAGGGAATGAGGGCACCTGGATTGGGAATGGGGACACCGGGGAGAGGGATGGAGACACTGGGAGCAGGTTAGGGACACCAGGAATGGGAATGGGGACACCAGGAATTGGAATGGAGACTGCAGGAACTGGGATGGGAACACCTGGAATGGGAATGGGAATTCATGGAAGGGGAATGGGAACATTGGGAGCAGATTGAGGACACCTGGAATGGGAATAGAGAAAACAGGTCGGATGGGAACACCTGGAATTGGAATGGGGACAATAGGAATAGGAATGGAGACCCCTGGAATGGGAATGGGAACACCAAGAACTGGGAATGGGGAAAACAGAAGTGGGATGGGAACATCAGGAATGGGAGGAGGGACAATAGGAATGGAAATGGGGACACCTAGAACGGGATGGAACACCTGGAAAGGGAATTGGAACACATGGAACGGGAATGGGGACACCTGGAATGGGAATGAGAATGCCTGGAATGGGAATGGGGACACCTGGAATGGGAATGAGAATGCCTGGAATGGGAATGGGGACATAAGGAATGAGATGGGGACAATAGCAATGGGATGGGAACACCAGGAATGGAAATGGGAACACCGGGAATGGGAATGGGGACATTGGGAGCAGACTAGGAACAACAGGAATGAGAATGGGGCCAGTAGGAATGGGAATGGGGACACGTGGAATGGAAATGGGGACACCAGGAATGGGAACACCTGGAATGGGAATGGAGACACCTGGAATGGGATGGGAAACTCTGGAATGGGAGTAGGAACCCCTGGAATTGGAATGAGGACACCTGGAATGGGAATGGGGACATCAGCAATGGGAATGGGGACACCTGGGCAGGGAATGGGAACATTGGGAATGGGAATGGGAACATTGGGAGCAGGTTGGGGACACCAGGAATTGGAATGGGAACTCGTGGAATTGGAATGGGGACACCTGGAATGGGAATGGGAACTCGTGGAATGGGAATGGGAACACCTGGAATGGGAATGGGAACATTGGGAGCAGGTTGGGGACACCAGGAATTGGAATGGGAACACTTGGAATGGGAATGGAGACATCTGGAATGGGAATAGGGAAAACAGAGGTGGGATGGGAACACCTGGAATGGGAATGGGGACACCAAGAACTGGGAATGGGGAAAACAGAAGTGGGATGGGAACACCAGGAATGGGAGGAGGGACAATAGGAATGGGAATGGGGACACCTAAAATGGGATGGGACACCTGGAAAGGGAATTGGAACACCTGGAATGGGACTGGGAACATCTGGAATGGGAATGGAAACCCGTGGAATGAGAATGGGAATTCCTGGAATGGGAATGGGAACTCCTGGAATGGGAATGGGGACACCTGGAATGGGATGGGAACAACTAGAATGGGATGGGAACACCTGGAACAGGAATGCAAACCCGTGGAATGGGAATGGGAACCCCCGGGCCCGGGCTGTGTCCCTGGTGAAACAGGAGGCCAGGCCCAAAAGAGTTCACGAAGAAATTTGGGCCTGCTAACAAGCTCCCAACATCCAAGACCATCTGTGCTCGTTCTGTTCTACTGACTGGAGCAAAGCTTCAGAGAATAGTACAGGAACATGTCCTAGGCCTTGAGGGGATAAATTAGAGAGACAGCAGGATCAGGGAGACATTGGAAGAGGAGGAATAGGCCGGGAGCCAGGGCTTTTTCCAAGCTTCAGGGAGCGGGTCAAGAACAATGGAAGAGAAGGAAGGTCAAGCTGAGGAAGAGGAGTTGAAGCCCCCAGAGCCATGGAGGAAGAGTGGAAGTCCCCTCAGGATTGAGGGCCAAGAGAAGCACCGCCCCAAGCCCCGCCTGAGCTCCACCTATACTCCGCCTATTCTTAATCTGCAGAGAGAGATGTTGGAATCACTTGAATATGCATTTAATCCCAGCTGAAGATTGTATAAAAATGCTGATTTTGTGTGAAGCCTTGGAGCAAGTTTGTCCAGCGCGAGCTGGCTTGCTCCCAACGTTGAATAAACAAATACCTTGCTGCTTAAAGAGAAAAAAGTCTCTGAGCAGTTTCTCGGACCGATTTTTCGGATTCAGCGCCCAGTCAGTCCCAGGACGATCCCAGTCACTCCTGGTCTCTCCCAGTTGCTCCCAGTTTCCTCCATGTGGTCCCACTCATTCCCAGTTGCCCCCAGAAGCTTCCAGCATGATCCCAGTTGCTCACAGCCACTTCCCGTCATCCCCAGTGCACTCCCAGTTGCTCCCAGTATGATCCCAATCACCTCCAGCATGATCCCACTCACTCCTGGTATGATCCCAGTATGACCCCAGTCACCCTCAGTGTGGTCTCAGTCGCTCCCAGCATGGGCCAAGCTTCTCCCACCGTGATCCCAGTATGATCCCTGTTGCCTTAGTTCTGGTCCTGGAGGGTCCCAGTGTGCTCAGATCCTGCTCCCGGGGTTCCTGCTGGGTCCCAGTCCTGGTCTCGATATATCTCGGTGTCCCAGTCTATCCCAGTCCATTCCAGTCCATCCCAGTCCATCCCAGTCCCTTCCCAGCAGCCGCCGCCGTTTCCCGGGTCCTGCCCCCCCGCCCCCCCAAGATGCTGACGGGGGTCGGGGCTCCGTCTTTGCCTTCGCCTCCCTGGGCCTGCCTGGAATGAAGGGGCCGCTGGGACACTGCGGGACCTCCTGAAACCAAAGGAACCCGGGGAGAATTTGGATACTCCTGGAGTCAAGGCACAATTGGGACACTGCAGGGCCCCATGGAAAAAAAGGAACCTTGTGACACTGCGGAATTCATGGAATCCAGGGGCCTTTGTGACAGGGGGGCCTCATGGAACCAAAGGAACCCTGAACTGTTTCAGAAGGTCATGGAATCAAGGGGCCCCTGGGACACTGCAGGGCCTCTGGCAATTAAAGGAACACTGGGACACTGGGGCAGGACATCCCCCCTGCAATGGCCCCAAGACAATGCCCCATTTGCAAAGGGGTCAGTGCTGAGCGGAGAGGGGGCCAGGACAAGGCAGGAGATGTTGGACCCCAGACTGGTTTGACCCCAAATGAAGCCCCTGATGGTGAGGGAAGCCCTGGAGTCCAAGGACTGTCAGTCCATGGATTTCTACCAGAAAGGGCCAGTCCCCTTTCCCAGGGGCAGATTCTTCCAACAGAACCCTTCTTGGGGGGTGTGTGGAGATTCCTGCCTTGGCTGGGGACCCCCCAAGGTCACTGCTGGAGGTTGAGAGCAGAGATCTCCCCACCAGCGCTGCTCTGGGGGAGTTCCATCCATCTCTGATTAAGAATTCTTGCTTGTTTGCCACCTTTAGTAGAATTGCTTCAGCAATTGCTTTAGTGTTGTGCCCTGTCCTATCTTATCCTGTACTACTGGTAGTTTTAGTGTTTCTACTGTTCACTAAATAATTCTGTTCTGTGTCATCATTTGCAAAAATAAATAATTCATTTTCTATCAATAGATCTGATTTGCCATCATTAAACCCTGGGGGACAAACGTGGTTCAGTCCCCCCTCTAGAATTGGTCTAAATTTCAACTGTTGGCACAATGCAAGGCTGAGATTGGATCCAGCAGCCCCCAGCACCCCAGAGGAAGTTGGGAGCTCAGGGGGACCACCCCCCTTTCCCAACCCCCAGTGCCCAAAGGCCCCCATGGGACTGTCCATCCCTCCAGACCACCCCCCTTTTCCACCCCTCTCCCTGGTTCTCCCACTTTTCCATGGTCTCCTTAAGCCCCAGCCCCCTCATGTTTAGTTTGGGGTCTCAACCCCCACTTTTTCCCCCTCTCCCACCCCATACACATCATTCCCCCAATCCCCACCTCCCTCATGCTCAGTTTGGGGGTCCCACCCTCCCCTTTTTCCCCCTCTTCTGACCTCTCCCACCCCTTTCCCATCATCCCCCAATTCTCAGCCTCCCTCTCTCTCCACTTTTGGGGGGTCCCACTCCTCTCCCATTCAGTCTTGGGGTCCCACCACCCCTTTTATCCCCTCTGACTCACCGACCCCCCCCTTCCCAACACCCCCTCTCACCCAAGAGCTCCTCACGTGCAGCCAGGGGAGGCTCCCAATAACACCAGAGTCCATGAAAGTCCCCCCAGAAAAGGGTTAGGTGGAGTCCTGGGTGGACTCTGAGTTGGTTTGGAGGTTCCTTGGGGGCTGTGGGGTGGTTTAAGGGGGTCCTGCACACTTTGCGATGCGCTGGATGCCGTGTTGGGGTGCAGATGTCCCCCCAAAGCTCTCCCAGAACAGGGTGACACAAGGGGGGGGCACAGTGGGGTCCCCATTCCTGATCCATCCTGGAGCAACCACACTGGGGGCAACTGGGATCAGAGTGGGAGCAACTGGGCCCCTGCTGGGCTCATACTTGGACCAGACTGGGAATGACTGCAATAATACTGGGAGTATGGGAGAGGGACTGCAACCATACTGGGGATGACTGGGATCAAACTGGATTCATTGAATCCACTGGAAGTGTCTGGAATTTACTGGGATCATTGGAGGTGACTGGACTCATAGTGGGATCATACTGGGAGCAACTGGGACCATGCAGGGACAAGTGGCATCCTCCAGGCAGTGCCTCCCATTTCTGAGGAGAGAGTTAAAAAAACCCCACACGCCCCCACAGCCTTTGGAGGGTCTTCAGTTTGGAATGTGGATCTGCTGGTTGGATCTTTTGTGTGGGTGTCATGGTTTGAGATAGTCCCAAAATCCAATTCCCTAGCTCCATCCCCCCTCCCACATCTCAACCTAATGTGAGATGGGTTTTTTCAGACAAAACACACCAGACTCAAAGTGGGGGAAAGGGAATATATTACAATGACTATACAAATAAATACCATATCACATTATACACACGATCACAAACTATCTCTACCATGACATATAGTATTTACAATGGATCAGATCTCTTCTCCCCTCCAAATAAAAGTCCAGGAGGGAAAGAAGGACAGTTCCCTTCCAGTCCTTAAGCAGCAGCATCTTCTGAGGCAGCAGTCTGTCTGTCTTCTCCACATGCAGCAGCTGATAGCTGGCTTTCTGCCAGCACTCACATGGGAGGTATCCAAACTCTCCCTCGGCCCCCTTGACACAGGCAAAGGGGTCTTCCATGGGCTTCGTAACCCCAGACAAGGTCGTTTCACCACGGTCATATCACGAGACACAGGGGGGTCTTCGTGACGGTCTGGTATCTCTTGCAGGGCCTCTGTGCCCTGTCTCTCAGGCTGCCACCGTGGCAGCAGTGCAAGGGGGGGAAGCCAAGGTCAACTCCCCCCACATTCCATCTGGCCGTCCCAGTCCAGCTCCAGGATGCTCTTTTGAGCTTCTCAGCTCCTCTCTCTCCAGTGCTGCATGTCTAAAACTCTTCTCCTAAATAGGAGTCTATGTCCCTCTTCTCCAAGAGGGTCTCCAAGGGAGTTTTGGGGAATCTGGTACAGTCTTACCCCAAACTCTGTCTCTCAGTTGCTGGCTCTCTTTCTCCTCCCTTTCCAGGAGTCTTCTCTGCGGTGCTGCATGTTGTTTCTGCTGCTCCTCTGGTTCAGGTCCTTATCTCTGGCTCTCTGCCACCGTTTCTCTGGTCAGCGTCAGCTGCTGCTCTGCGTCCATGGAGAAAACATCTCCCGGCATAACTACAGGCACCTAGCCCAGCTTTATGCTGTTCCAGGTCCCTGCAGCCCCCCAGCCAGGGGCTGTGAGGCCCCAGAGGGCCCAAGGGGCTTAGAGCCCCTTCCTCGTGGCTCTACAACATGGCCACCTCTCCTACAACAACCCAAACTACAACTCATCTCTTCCGGTCTGGTTGTGATATGTTTACATTTTTGCAGGAGGGCCATTGGGCAGAACTTCAAAACTTCCAGGGGTTTCCACCCCTTGGGGTCTACCACTTTTCTTTAGCCTCTGGGGGAAAACAAAGTCCAAACCACTACACTATGACTCAGTGCCATCATCATTCTGCCAAGGATATCCTGAGGAACCCGTCTGTCACCGCAGTGTCAGGTGATAACCCTGACCCAAAGGGGACAGGGGGAGGTGCAGAACAACTGTCCATAAGTGTCCCTTGGCTCAGGGGATATGCAGGGCAGCAGGGATCCGTGCTGGTCCCCTTTCCTCCTTTCCCCTTCCAGGTGACACTGGCCAAGGCCCCAGCACCTGCTGCCACGAGCTGTACACAGCTCCCCTGATGTTCAAGGTCTGACAAGCTTAATAAAACAGCTCCCACCAGAGGTTTGGTCGGATCCCCCTGATCTGAGGGGAAACCGTGTCTATGGGGGAGGAAGGCATGCTTTCTGCACCTCATTTTTGTACCTCATCCAAACCACTTCAAGATTTGGACAAAAATCAAAGGATAAGCGACCAAGAAGGCTCCTGATAGCCTTAAACAAAGCAGATGTTGGATCCTGATTGCTCCCTTTGGGCTAGAATAGTCCCATTCCCTGTCAGAAAACTGCCTGAAGCCAGACACAGTCCCATGGAGAGCTCAGCCCTGCACTTGGCCACTGGAGCTGTTCTACAGCTCACGCCGCCTGACAGGGTGGCAACAGAG
Source organism: Pipra filicauda (assembly GCF_003945595.2). Classification (NCBI taxonomy): domain Eukaryota; kingdom Metazoa; phylum Chordata; class Aves; order Passeriformes; family Pipridae; genus Pipra; species Pipra filicauda. Next base: position 6,631 of record NW_024103568.1, on the reverse strand, counting down.
CCCCTCTGCTCCCTGTAGCTCAAAGCTAGTGGGCTCTGGGCACAAAGGGGTGAGGCCAGGAATGGGCGGGGGAATCCAGAGCAAGGGGCTACGGGGATCGTGTCGCTACTCTGAAGGGGACCTTCCATGGGCAGTCAACGGTGCCCTTTTGTTCCTCCCTTTAAGCAGTTCAGTTGCCCCGCTACTTTTATAACAAAATCGCCTTCCCAGCTGCACCCAGAAAAGTTGGGGAGGTCTTTATTCAAGCGCTGACCTCCGCACTGGGTGGTACCTGCTGCTCCTCAGGTGATTGGACAGAGCCATTTGTTGGTGTGAGTTTGGCATTCCCCACCCAAACTGCTACAGGAGTGCCAAGCTATTCTGAGGAATGAGGAGTTGTTACGAAGACTTGACCGGAGCCCTGCTTAGAGGGGCTGGGAGAGGTCCAGCAGCATGGAGTGAGCCTGGCCAGTGCAGAGGGGCCCCGAGCAGGAGATGAAATCTCTTGCAGAGAGGCGCCACTTGCCACAACAGCAAACGGGGAAATCTTCCTCTCCCTTCAGGTCAGAGGTAGAAGTGGATGTGATCAGTGGTGTTCAAGCCCCCTGCAATGTGGAGATGGAGATCCAAACAACCTATAAACAGACTGGCTCGAGCAAGGAAAGGCTGGGATGCTGCGACAATTATTGTGGCCTGGTACTAAGGCAGGCCTGGTAAATCCAGATCAGATGCTCTGGCACCTCTGTTAGGAGGCAAAGTCATCCCAAGGGCTGGAGGCTTCTGCGCGGATGATGTCAGGAGGGGCTGCACTCACTGGTGTCTCTGAAGGTGTGAATCTCTCTGTGATTCTCCTGGTTCTTGTGCCATTTCCCAAACAACATGGGCAGGAGGAGGGCTTTGCTGTCGCTTGTGGGAGAAACCTGCCTCTGGCTTTAGAGTGTTTTGAGAAAGTCCAGGTCAGACCTGCTTCATTTTCTAATGAGGGAAGTTGTCTTCCTCCATAGGCTGAAAAGGCCAGGAGCAAGTTACCATGTGTGTACATTCACATACTCTCCTTTTGCTGTGCATAGGGGCTTTGGTCCCGTGGAAATGCATGGGGCAGAGGACAGGGGACCTTGGGATCAGGTGGCAATCTTGGCTACTGGAAGGTTTCAGGATTCTTGTCTGCAAGCTGCAGTTGAGTGCGTCGTATCACTACTGAACCAGAGATGCTCACCTGCCGCTCCCATCAAGTGGACTTGCTTTTGGGGGCCTTGTATTTCTTTCTTATTGTCTTTCACGAATCCAGGGAAGAATGTGTGCGATTTTCTGGTTCTTCCCCTCACCTAATCCCCTAGCTGCTTTTTGGAAGGCCTCTTGCAGAAGCTGATACTGAAGCAGTGCTTTCAGGGTTACCCAGGGACTCTGAGAAACTGGAGGGGGAGAGATCACAGATTCAGTGCTGCCTGTGGTCAGGGACTAACGGAATGGCAAGCAGCTGGCTCACTGGAGAGAGATATCCCATTTCTAGCTAAATGAAGCTAAATCTCTTATCCACAAACTTCTGATTCAAGTCCAGGCAGTTCTGTCTAGACTGGCCAATGGGGCTGATGATGCCTGAGACCAAATCTTCCTTCCTGGGGCATTTCAAAAGAGCCAGCCATCCTGAAATCAGGAGCTTTTCTACATGTGCTTGATGAGCTCAGCTGCCTCAACATCTGTAAGTTTTCTTTTTTCAGACCCCATTGACGATGTGCATGGTGACCTCCTGGGATCCCATGGCAAAATGAACCTTCTTTGCACCTGCGAGTGTAGCATCTTCCCCTTGCACTCCCTTCCTGGAGCAGTAGGTGCTGGCACAGCAGCCATTCATCTCCAAGGAGTCCCCAGGGTTGTGAGGGGGGATGAAGCTAGGTGGACAGCAGATCGCAGTCAGAGGCCATGGAACAGGTTGGACATGAGCTTGGGGAGACCAAGTGAAGGTCATCCCATATTAAAAGCCTCTATGGCCCATGAGGAGACAGCGAATCTCCCTCTGGAGAGCCTAGGTCAGGAATATACCCGCATCCATCATCGTAACGTCTCTGCATCTTGTTTGCAGACAAACCTCCTGTTAAAACTGCCGGAGCTTCCAAGCTGACTGCAGGCAGCAGTTGTAGAGCCCACGGCACCAGCTCATAGGGCAGCAAGGAGTGCCTTTCAGATGCTGTCTCTCTCCCTTGTAGATGTCTTTGTGCTGCCCCAGTCTTTCTGATCTGCCTCATCCTTGACTTCTCCACCCTGCTCCCTGCCAGTGCTTGAGAAGGAGTTATCTGCAATGCCTTTGGGCACCGGGAGCCCAGAGACTGAAGCTTTCCAGCAAGAGCCCCAGGCCTGTCCAGCAGCTGTAAATTTCCCTTGGAAGAGCACTCTCATCTTTCAGCCCAGTGTTTATTTAGCCCCCTTGTCTATGTTGTACAATGGGGCTGCTTCAGAGAGCCCCTGTGGTCCTTCCACCTCTCTCTGCCTGGCCTGGCTGTCCTCAGGGCATCTTGCCAAGCTCTCCTGTGGTGCTGCTGACCCCTGGGCTGGTGTCATCTATCTTTTCTAGAAGATGATTTTTTTCAGCAAACACCCTGTGGAGGACAGCAAAGCTGCAGAGATGAGCCCACATGTCAGGAGAGAGCCTGGCTGTCCCAAGAGCTGGTGCTGATGGGGGCCAAAACTGCCCCTGGTCTCCCCCCATCCCAGTCAGCAGTGGGATATCAGGATCGAACTGTGAAGTTTGTTAACTCCTCGGCAGCATCCCTGTGGGGTGGGGAAGACAGGGCAGGGGAGCGGCTGGATGGTGAGAGAAGGGCTTCCAGGTGTTCTGGAGGAGATGTAGCAAAGCCTTGGGGGCCATGTGCTGCTGCAGCCCAGCCTTCCTGGGTGCACTTCAGGAAAAGTGTTCTAAGAAAGACCTTCACTCAAAGCAATGGCCTTGGGTTTTCTGGCTGCTTTTCCCAGAGGAAGCAGCATGTCAGCAAAGGAATCAAAGCTCAGGGGATTTCCAGTGAGAAGGACATTGGGAGGAGTTGGGTATGTATTCTTCCATCCCATAAAATGAGAAAAAATGGGCCGGAGTGAGAGGTGAGGGATTTCCAAAGTCTGCTCATCTCTGATGTCGCCCCTCCCTGGCCTGGAGGGATCCAGTGCCTCCGGTGCAGAGCCGAAAGCTGTGCTGCAGATCCTGAAGGTGATTGTCCTGCTTCTGGTCAGGGCAGTGTTAATTTGGGCAGTATCCAGGAGGGGGCACAGCCAGGACATAGAGGTTATTCCTCATTTTGTCAAGGATGGGGGAAGGGGTCTCTTCCAGGTTGTGTGCGTGGTGGCAAAGTTGGGCACCAACTGGTGAGCAATCATGTGTGAGTCATTTGCCTCCCTTGGACACTCGGTTATTAGTATTGTTTCTGTTACTGTTCTGTTGCTGTACTGTTTTCTTATTTCATTGCCGTTTCCAGTAAGTTGTTCTTATCTCAGCCTGCCATCTTTACCTTTTGTGCCTCCAATTCTCCCGTCCAGCCTGCCTCTGGATGGAGGGGGAGTGGGAAGGAAAGGAGGAGTGGGAAGTGAGCGAGTGGCGCACGATTTGCATGGTTTCAGTGAGAACACTAAATTATGGAACACCCGTCTTAAACACATCATCGTGGCTGGGCTTCTCGAACGAAGATTTAAGAAGGCTCCATCCACATTTGTTACAGGCACGCTGGTGGCTTAGGAGGCCAATGCGAGATAGACATATCCGATTGCAAAAGGCACAGCAGAAAGACTCCCTAGGTGGTATATTCTGCAAGACATGATTCTTTCTCCCTTGTCTTTTCTCCTCGAGAGGGATTCTGCGTGCGTTCTCAAGGGAAACAGCAGCGTTATAGATGGTGTGTCTCCAGGCCTCCCGATTTGAGGCCAGAGTAGACCAGTTATGTTGATTGATATGGCCGAGGCTGAGATGTTTGTAGCTATAATTGTCTACAACGTGGAATAAATAATTCTGATTACAGTACTTTAGTATTTCTTATTTTATTATTTTAATAATATTTCTTATAACATTACTATCTATTGCTGAAGATATATAACATGTAATAATGTATTATAAAGTATTACTTCTCTCTATATTTCTATATTATATTTCTAAATATATTTCTATATTTCTATATATACTTCTCTCTCTCTATATTCTATATTTCCATATATATTTCTATATTTCTAATAATATTTCTATATTATTGCAACTATCATCTACTTAGCTAAATCATTCACTCAGGTCTGAGAAGGCGTGTCGAAAACAAGGATGCCTTGGCTAATAAACGCAGTGCTAGTCTTCCGTTCTGCTTGAGCCAGGGCCATAATCCAACGCCATCATTGCCAGAGTGCCCTGAATGCTTGTCTGACGTGAATCTCTGGGGCGTGGAAACCCTCCTCTTCTTCTCTGAAGGGCGGTAGTCTGTGTGCTGCACAATCTCTACTTAATATTTGCTTTCTTAGCTTTAATATAATTGCTTCAACACTGCTTCCAAATACTGCACTATGTTTCTAGCTATAATTATCTACAACGTGGAATAAATAACTCTGCTTAAAGTATTTTAGTATTTACTATTTTATTATTTTAATAATATTTATTATACTATTACTATCTATTGCTGAAGATATATAACAGGTAATAATGTATTATAAAATATTACTTCTATATTATATTTCTATATATATTTCTATATTTCTATATATATTTCTATGTATATATATTCTGTATTTCTATATATATTTCTATATTTCTATATTATATTTCTCTATATATTTCTATATTTCTCTATATATTTCTATATTTCTCTATATATTTCTATATATATATTCTATATTTCTATATATATTTCTATATATATATTCTATATTTCTATATATATTTCTATATATATATTCTATATTTCTATATATATTTCTATATTTCTAAATTATATTTCTGTATATATTTCTATATTTCTCTCTATATTTCTATATATATATTCTATATTTCTATATATATTTCTCTCTATATATTCTATATTTCTATATATATTTCTATATTTCTAATGATATTTCTATATTATTGTAACTATCATCTACTTAGCTAAATCATTCACTCAGGTCTGAGAAGGCGTGTCGAAAACAAGGATGCCTTGGCTAATAAACGCAGTGCTAGTCTTCCGTTCTGCTTGAGCCAGGGCCATAATCCAACGCCATCATTGCCAGAGTGCCCTGAATGCTTGTCTGACGTGAATCTCTGGGGCGTGGAAACCCTCCTCTTCTTCTCTGAAGGGCGGTAGTCTGTGTGCTGCACAACCTGGCTGTGGCAATCATAGCCCCGCCCTGTTGATCTTCTCTGCTCTCTCTGCCTCTGTCGGGTTTGCTCCCGAGCAGCCCGGAGCATGAGAGCCTGCTTGGAGCTGGCTTTGGAGGGCCCTGGAACTGCAGTATTCACTAAGACTTGGTCACAACGTGGAGGCCTTGTTCTCTCCCTCTTTCTCTTCCGCAGTGAGCGGTCATAGTCTGTGTACTGCACAAACCGGCTGCCAAGGTTGTAAGTTCCCCGCACAGATCTGCTTGGCTCCCTCTGCCTCAGCAAGGTTTGCTCCTGAGCAGCCCTGGCAGCGGGAGCCCACTGGCAGATCCTCTTGGAAGGCCTTGCAGCTGTGCTATCCCTAGGACCACGGTCACGACTTGGAGGACCAGTTCTTCTCTCTGAAGCGTCGTCATAGTCTGTGGTGTCCCCAGAGCAGCTGCGCAGATCCCTGCCCCACAGAGGGAATCTGCTCCGGGACCGCTCCCTGCCAGTGTCCTTCATGCCCTGCAAAGAGAGCTGTGCAGAGTTCCTGCCCTTTCCTCCTGAAAGGATCAGAGCAGTGGGGAACCCCTACAAGTTCTGGGACAGGACAGTTTGGGGCCTCCAAAAGGCTCTTTTGGAGGGCTACTAAGACCAAAAGGCCAGAGGCGCACCAAAGGGATGGATCCAGGTGGGATGCTTGGAGAGGGAGCAGCGTTGTGGCTGTGAAGAAAGGTGCGGTGTGTGAGGGGCAAAAGAGAAATGCTGAGATCCCAGAAAGAAATCCACTATTCCTCTGATGCCCTGCCCCATGACCCCAAAGTTACCTTAGTCCTACCAGTCAGACCCTGTGGTCCAACAGAGCCCGCCTGCTTGCTGCTGGCCACACACTGACTGAGGAAGGAAGGGGCATGTGATGGTGCCAGGGAGGAAGAAGGCCTTTCTCCAATTCTCAGATCAGAGCATCTGGAGAAAAACAAAAGAGTGATCTCAGTTTAGAGCTGTTGTTGCAACCTCCTCTGGGGTTCAGTCATTTTCTCAGAGAGGCTTCTATGACAGAGACAAGACTTAACCAAGGACACTAATGGGAAACTCAGCGTGGGTCTTCCCACCAAGTTTGCCTCTGTCCCAACAAAAACCTCATCTCTATACCTCCCACAGCCTCCATTTCATAAATTCACAGACTTGTTTGGGTTGCAAGGGACCTTTAACTTTATCTTGTTCCACCCCGCTGTGGTGGGCAGGAACACCCTCCACTATTCCAAGGTTTCTCCAAGCCCTGTCCAACCTGGCCTTGAACACTTCCAGGCATGGGGCCCCCACAGATGCTGTGGCAACCTGTGCCAGTGTCTCAGCACC
>NW_024103567.1:20683-45683 GCF_003945595.2 Pipra filicauda | reverse complement strand
TATCCCTAAACTTGACTGTAACCCCAAACCCTTATGCTACACCTAAACCTACCCCTAAACTCAACTGTAACCCCGAACCGTAATGCTACACCTAAACCTCCCCCTAAACCCGACTGTAACCCTAACCCTAATGCTACACCTAAACCTCCCCCTAAACCCGACTCAAACCCTTAACCCTAATGCTACACCTAAACCTACACCTAAACCCGCCTGTACGCCCGAACCCTAATGCTACACCTAAACCTCCCCCTAAACCCGACTGTAACCCCAAACCCTAATGCTGCACCTAAACCTCCCCCTAAACCCGACTGTAACCCCGAACCCTAATGCTATAACGGAACTAACCCCTAAACCCGACTGTAACCCCAAACCCTAATGCTGCACCTAAACCTCCCCCTAAACCCGACTGTAACCCCGAACCGTACTGCTACACCTAAACCTACCCCTAAACTCAACTGTAACCCTGAGCCCTAATGCTACAACTAAACCTACCCCTGAACCCGACTGTAACCCCGAAACCTAATGCTACACCTAAACCTACCCCTAAACCCGACTGTACTGCGAACCCTAATGCTACGCCTAAACCTCCCCCTAAACCCGACTGTACCCCCGAACCCCAATGCTACACCTAAACCTCCCCCTAAACCCGAACGTAACCCCGAACCCTAAGGCTACACCTAAACCTCCCCCTAAACCCGACTGCAACCCCAAACCCCAATGCTACACCTAAACCTCCCCCTAAACCCGACTGTAACCTCGAAACCTAATGTTACACCTAAACCACCTCCTAAACCCGACTGTACCCCAACTCTAATGCTACACCTAAACCTCCCCCTAAACTCGACTGTAACCCCGAACCCTAATGCTACACCTAAACCTACCCCTATACCTAACTGTACCTCTAACCCTAAGGTTTTGCTTAGGTTTAGGTGTAGCACAACTGTAAACCCTAACCCTAATTCTAACTGTAAGCCTAATGCTGACTTGTAACCCTCTCTCTTGGCCTATGTCCAGGTTTAGGGTTAGAGTTAGGCTTAAGGTTTGGCCTAGGGTTTGTTGTAGTGTTATGGTTAGGTTGTGGGTCAGGTCTTGGGTTGGGGTGATGGTTATGGTTAGGGTTAGGTGTTGAGTTAGGGTTTGGGTTGGCCTAGGGTTATGCGTAGGGTTGGGGTTTAGGCTAGGTTTAAGTTTAGGTGTAGGGTTAGGGCCAGGTGTAAGGGTAGGATTAGGGTTTGGGTTATTTATAAGGCTAGGCGTAGTCCTTGCTGTAGGGGTAGCTGTGGGGTTTGGGCTAGGGTTTGGCTTACAGGTAGGCCTAGGGTTAGGGTTTGGGATAGGTGTAGGTCTAGGGTTGATGGGGTTTTTTTGGGTGGTTGTTTTTGAGTTGTGAGGTGTGTTTGTGTTGTTATTTGGGTGGTTTTTTATGTATTTTTATTAATTTGTAATAAAAATTAATTTTATGTGCAATTCTATGATTGTCCACAAGGTGGCAGCAGTTCGATTAATTTTCATTCAGCAGATGGCGCTGTTATGAATTTTTTTAAAAATGCAGTTCCTGTTTTCTGTCAGCAGGTGGCGCAGTTATCATTTTTTTTAAATGTAGTTCCTGTTTCCCGTCAGCAGGTGGCAGTATTTCATGCGAAATATACATGCAATTCCTTTTCAAAGTCACCAGGTGTCTGTGTTGCTATCCGATTTTTTACTTATTAGACTTTTTTTGCTTCATAACCGTATTTATTGGTGTAGGTTTTTTTGAAAATTGGATAATTGGCTTGTAATTGCTGAGTGGCTTGAAAATTTCCTTGTGTAATTCCGTGCCTAAGGGAATTAAAATCAGGAGAAGAGTCTAAAAAATTAAAATCAGGAGAAGAGCCTAAGAGAAATAAAATCAGGAGAAGAGCCTAAAAAAACTAAAATCAGGAGAAGAGCCTAAGAGAAATAAAATCAGGAGAAGAGCCTAAGAGAAATAAAACCAGGAGAAGAACCAAAGAAAATTAAAACCAGGAGAAGAGCCTAAAAAATTAAAATCAGGAGAAGAACCTAAGAGTATTAAAATCAGGAGAAGAGCCTAAAAAAACCAAAATCAGAAGAACCTAATAGAATCTAAATCAGAAAAGCCTAAGAGAATTAAAATAAGGAGAAGAGCCAAACAGAATTAAAATCAGGAGAAGAGATAAAGAGAAATAAAACCAGGAGAAGAGCCTAAGAGAAATAAAATCAGGAGTTAAGCCTAAAAACACTAAAATCAGGAGAAGAGCCTAAAAAAATTAAAATCAGGAGAAGAGCCTAAAAAAACTAAAATCAGGAGATGAACCTAAGAGAAATAAAACCAGGAGAAGAGCCTAAGAGAAATAAAATCATAAAAAAGAGCCTAAAAAAAATTAAAATCAGGAGAAGAGCCTAAGAGAAATAAAATCAGGAGTTAAGCCTGAAAAAACTAAAATCAGGAGAAGAGTCTAAGAAAATTAAAATCAGGAGAGGAGCCTTGTCATGGTTTGAGATAGTCCCAAAATCCAATTCCCTAGCTCCATTCCCCCTCCCACATCTCAACCTAATGTGAGATGGGTTTTTCCAGACAAAACACACCAGACTCAAAGTGGGGAAAAGGGAATATATTACAATGACTGTACAAATAAATACCATATCACATTATACACATGATCACAGACTATCTCTACCATGACATATATATTTACAATGGATCAGATCTCTTCTCCCCTCCAAATAAAAGTCCAGGAGGGAAAGAAGGACAGATCCCTTCCAGTCTCTGAACAGCAGCATCTTCTGAGGCAGTAGGTTTCTTCTCATCTCATGCAGCAGCTGATAGCTGGCTTTCTGCCAGCGTCCACGAGGGAGGTATTCAAGCTCCCCCGGCCCCATCGCCTCACAACCGAGGGGTCTTCCGTGGCCTTCGTAACCCCAGACAAGGTCGTTTCACCACGTCATATCACGAAGACACAGGGGGGTCTTCGTGACGGTCTGGTATCTCTTGCAGGGCCTCTGTGCCCTGTCTCTCAGGCTGCCACCGTGGCAGCAGTGCGAGGGGGGAGCCAAGGTCAACTCCCCCCGCATTCCATCTGGCCGTCCTGGTCCAGCTCCGGGACACTCTGAGCTTCTCTGCTCCTCTCTCTCTCCGGTGCTGCATGTCTAAAACTGCTCTCCAAAATAGGAGTCCGTGTCCCTCTTCTCCAAGAGGGGTCTCAAGGGAGTTTTGGGGAAGTGTGGTATCAGTCTTACCCCCAAGAACTCTGTAGCTCTCAGCTGCTGGTTCTCCTTTCCTCGGCTCTCCTTCCAGGAGTCCTTTCTCTGGTGCTGCATGTTGCTTCTGCTGCTCCTCCAGTTCAGGTCTTATCTCTGGCTCTCTGCCACCGTTTCTCTGGTCAGTGTCGGCTGCTACTCTGCGCCCATGGAGAAAACATCTCCCGGCATAACTACAGGCACCTAGCCCAGCTTTATGTTGTTCCAGGTCCCTGCAGCCCCCCAGCCAGGGCTGGGAGGCCCCAGAGGGCCCAAGGGGCTCAGAGCCCCTTCCTCGTGGCTCTACAACATGGCCACCTCTCCCCAACAAGCAAAACTACCACCCTTCTTTTCCGGTCTGGTTGTGGTATGTTTACATTTCTGCAGGAGCGCCCATTGGGCAGAACTTCAAAACTTCCAGGGGTTTCCACCCCTTGGGGTCTACCACTTCTCTTGGCCTCTGGGGAAAACAAGGTCCAAACCACTACAAGCCTAAAAGAATTAAAATCAGGAGAAGAGCCTAAAAAAATTAAAACCCCAGTGATCCCCCTACTCACCGGCACCGAGGTCCTGACTGGAGTCGGACACTGTGGCTCTCACCTGCCGGGATACCTGAGTGACTGAGACACAAAATTAGAGGGCATCTCTAAAGCTGCAGGGGATTCCCGTTCCTCCTGCTGCCTCCACAACTCACCTACAAGGCTCCTCCCTCTTCAGCTGCTCCCAAGACCGCCCCTGCAAATGAAATGGGCAAATCCTCAAACACACAGCTCTCAAACATTTAGGGATTGCTCACAACGAAAGCCAAAATCCTCTAAACCCTAGACACTGGTTCCTACTCTACCTAGCCAGGACTCTATACACCCAAGCAGGGCATCGCAAGACCATCCTGATCACCGACTGGACAGCCATCGGCTCCACTGTCTAAGGGAACTGCCATGTTGACGTCAGACTCGGAGCCCTATTCCATCTACCCACTGATCCACGGAGCAGGGCAGAGCACTTCCAGACTGACCCCAAGTGAGACATCCCGTACCTGTGACCACACACACCACGTGACACAAAATACGGACGAGACAAAGGACGTGACACACACCAGAACTGCTCTGCCCGGCACACGGGAATCCAATGATAAAAAGTAAGCCCTTCCTTTGATGCGTCCAAATAACCTATTCCAGGATACCCTTTGCACCGGACTAATTTCAAAAATTCCTCCAGGCCAGGCACAGACTTGCACCGACTCCCAACCCCTCTCGGGGGCTTTGCCCTGCACTTATCTTTCTGAGAGCCGGAGATGCGAAACCATCTTTGATGCACAGGAGGGACACCTGGGCTGGCACAGAGGTTCCTGCCATCTTGAGACTACCAGGAGTCAACTGTAAGAAAGAAAACCAGACACCATATCTCAGTAGTGTGGCACGTGGCCCCAGCCCCCATGATCCCTCTACTCACTGTCACCGAGGCAGGGCCTCGGGTCCTTGGCTCTCACCGGAGTTGGGCACTGTGGCTGTCATCTTCTGGGATACCTGAGTGAGCGAGAGACAAAATTAGACGGTATCTCTAAAGCTGCAGTGGCTCCCCGCTCCTCCTGTTGCCTCCACAACTCACCTACAAGACTCCTCTCTCTTCACCTGCTTCCAAGACCGCCCCTGCAAATGAAATGGGCAAATCCTCAAACACTCAGCTCTCAAACATTTAGGGATTGTTCAAAATGAAAGCCAAAATCCTCTAAACCCTAGACACTGGTTCCTACTCTACCTAGCCAGGACTCTATACACCCAAGCAGGGCATCGCAAGACCATCCTGATCACCGACTGGACAGCCATCGGCTCCACTGTCTAAGGGAACTGCCATGTTGACGTCAGACTCGGAGCCCTATTCCATCTACCCACTGATCCACGGAGCAGGGCAGAGCACTTCCAGACTGACCCCAAGTGAGACATCCCGTACCTGTGACCACACACACCACGTGACACAAAACATGGATGAGACAAAGGACATGACACACACTGGAACTGTTCTGCCCTGCACACGTGAAGCCAATGATAAAAAGTAAGCCCTTCCTTTGATGCGTCCAAATAACCAAATAACCTGTTCCAGGTTGCAAATTAGTCCTGTTGCACCGGACTAATTTCAAAAATCCCTCCAGGCCAGGCACAGACTTGCACCAACTCCCAACCCCTCTCTGGGGCTTTGCCCTGCACTTATCTTGCCGAGAGCCGGGGATACCAATCCATCTTGGATGCAGAGGAGGGGCACCTGGGCTGCCTCAGAGGTTCCTGCCATCTTGAGACTACCAGGAGTCAACTGTAAGAAAGAAAACCATAAGCAATACGTGAGTTGTGTGGCATGGGGTTCGAACCCCAGTGATCCCCCTACTCACCGGCACCCAGGTCCTGACAGGAGTCAGACACTGTGACTGTCACCTTCCGGGATACCTGAGTGACTGAGACACAAAATGAGAAGGCATCTCTAAAGCTGCAGGGGATCCCCACTCCTCCTGCTGCCTCCCCAACTCACCTACAAGACTCCTCTCTCTTCACCTGCTCCCAAGACCACCCCTGTAAATGAAATGGGCAAATCCTCAAACACTCAGCTCTCAAACATTTAGGGATTGCTCACAACGAAAGCCAAAAACCTCTAAACCCCATCAGACTGTACACCAAAGTGTTGCTACACTACGTGAAGTGGACAGTTGGCCGTTGCAAGAAAACACGGATGCGGAGACTTGTGTTGATGTACTGCCTTATACTGGCTATCTCGGTCTCCTTTAGCTTGACCTCTGATCGGATGGACCTTCGGCACATTCGGCAGACGGGCAAAGGGTTGTGTATCCCCTAGAAAAAGAAATTAAGCAGTTACAACATATATGCATAGATTGACCACATAGACAACATCCTAAAATTAACTCCAAATTCAGTTTGGGAGTAAAATTTTCACCTCCCTCATCTCCCTGCTGAGCCGCTATGCCTCGAGACCGATTGTGCCCCATCTGGAAAATAAAGAAGAAAAAGGCACAAGATAAAGGACTCCTATGGCTAAAACTGACATCCTTCATGCAACACCTAATACAACCTTCTTCCTAGGCTGTTTCAACTTGTCTCGGTCTGCAGTACATGATGTCCACTTATCTGAAAAAAAACCAACAAAAAACAAAGGGTTAGTCAGGTCACCCAGATGGTCACTGAGACCTTAACTATTTCAAAGAACTCATTTCCACTGAGTGAGTGAGAACTCTGACTGCAGCATACAAGAATACAAATGACAACCCAGCTTCAAGGCCCTGCTATCCAAATACCATCAGCTCCACAACACTCAGCTATAATGATTGCACACAAGTTATGTACAGCTGTTCCATCTGGCAGGACCATAAAGCCATTGGTTTGACTGCCTAAGGTAACTGACATGTTGATGGGAGACTCTGAGCAATATTCTATCTACCCACTGATCCACACAGCAGGGCAGAGCAGTTCCAGGCTGACCCCAAGTGAGACACCCCACACCTGTGATGACACACACCATGTGACACAATTAAGAGACGAAGGACACAAAACATGGATGAGACAAAGGACATGACACACACCAGAACTGCTCTGCCCGGCACACGGGAATCCAATGATAAAAAGTAAGCCCTTCCTTTGATGCATCCAAATAACCTGTTATAGGATACCCACTGCACCGTACTAACTGCAAAAATCCCTCCAGGCCAGGCACAGACTTGCACCGGCTCCCAACCCCTCTCGGGGGCTTTGCCCTGCACTTATCTTGCCGAGAGCTGGGGATGTGAATCCATCTTTGATGCAGAGGAGGGGCACCTGGACTGGCTCAGAGGTTCCTGCCATCATGAGACTACTAGGAGTCAACTGCGAGAAAGAAAACCAGACACCATATCTGAGCAGTGTGACATGTGACCCCAGCCCCGATCATCCCTCTACTCACTGTCACCGAGGCAGGGCCTCGTGTCACTGGCTCTGACCAGACTTAGACAACGTGCTGTCATCTTCTGGGATACCTGAGTGAGCGAGAGACAAAATTAGAGGGCATTTCTAAAGCTGCAGTGGATCCCTGCTCCTCCTGCTGCCTCCCCGACTCACCTCCAATGCTCGTCTGCTCCCAAAGGTTACCTGGATGGCACCTGCAATCAAAAAAGCTCAGTGTTTCGTTGCTGATCCTTTTAATACTCGGAGATTACCTACAAGGACAGCTCAAGGGGACCAAACAGTGTCCATCACCTCATTGTGAGTTGGCTTCGACCCTGCGAGGCTGCCTACATCTCCTGCAAAAAAACCCCAGAGGCAAATGTGAGTACTGAGATACTGCCCAAGAGTATGCTGCTCCCATAGCAGTTTCTGTCTGACACCTCTTGACCATGACCTCTTACATGCAGGGTCCCCATCATGTTGGACTGTACGTCAGAAGTCGGTGCACTGCCTGTAAAACAAAAAAACAAGTATGTACACAGATTCACAAGTACACCACCTGCAAAAGAGCAGTTAGTATTGTCCTGCAGTCACTGCTCACCTTCCCTCTGGTGCCTATCGTCTGCTGGGCCAAGGGTTCCGCATCTTAAAAAAAACCAAAAAACCAAAACTAAACCACTAAACCATCCAAAAGATCAATAAACCTAGGGCCAAAAGTCATGTCTTGGCTCTGACCTCACATGACAACCCACCTTCTGACTGTGCTCCTCCAGCCTCTTCTGTTCTTCTCTGCTTTACATCCAGTTCCTCTGACGCTGCAAAGAAATGAGTTACCAAAGTCAGTCATATACATGGAGGGACCTTAACTGCTGTGCAATTCTAATTTCTCCTTAGACAAGCCCTCTGGGGTCCAAAGACAACCTGCACAAACACTGACCTAACTTTAAGGTCCTGCTGTACCGCTCCCATTGGCTCTGGACAAGCCCACTCTCGTGACTGCACACACGCTGCAGGCAGGGGCTGCCTCCAGGAGGACCGGAGAACTGCTGCCCTGAGTGGCTGAGCCTATCCACAGGAGTTATAGATTAGGAAATCAGGGGAATTTTTCTTTCCCCTGCCCCACTCCAAGGGAAAGAAACGGAGTGAGCGGGGGGAAGGGAGGTTATTAGCATTACAAAAGATGTAGCTAGCTGAGGTTAATGGGCGATTTGGAGAAAGAAAAGGGGGAGGCGGGGGGGGGCTGGGCTCTGGTCGGGAAGGTGAGTGGCAGAGGGCGTGGCTGGTTCTCTGGGTGCAGACAGGCATTTTGTTGGAGAGGGGGACTGGAGGTCTAGCTTTCTTTTGGCTGTTAATCCTGGGGAGCTCGACCTCTCATCCTGCTGGTTTCGACCTGCCTGACTGTCCCGCCCGCCGGAGCTGCTGTGTTTCATCGGAGAGTTTTGCTTGCCCGCGGGAGAGGAGGAGGAGTTTTTGACACACCACCACCTGAGACTGCAGTGAGTCCTCGCCACTTGAGACGGCGGTGAGTTCCCGTGGGAGTGTGCTGCCTACCTTCCTTTTCGCCCCCACAGAGGCGAGGACCCCCCCATCTCCTTCTTGGCTTCCCCACGCGGTCTGGGACCGCTCTCTCCGGTCTCCCTCTTCCCGCGGGTGACTGCCGGAGCCCACAGTGCCCCCTGCCGACCATGACCGGGTACTGCAGGTCCTGCACCTTCCAGCGGTCCTACAGCACCCCGTGCCGACCACGACCGGGTACTGCAGGTCTTACAGCTTCAGTGGCCCGACAGCGCCCCCTGCCGACCACGACCAGGTACTGCAGGCCCTGCAGCTTCAGCGGCCAAACAGCGCCCCCTGCAGACCGCAATTAGGACTGTGCTAAAGGACAGAGAAGCCTTCTTCTAGACTTGTTGTTGTGGTTGTTGTTGCTGTTGTCGTTTTGTTTTGTGTTACTGTTTTTTTGCCAACATTCATATATTTATTTTTTTTTAATAAAATAAACGGTTGTTATTTCTTCTGTCTTTCCACATTTTCCTCGAGTAAAGCCCCTTAATTTGACAGTACAATTGCAGAGAGAGAGGAGTTTGGTCCACCTCACAACTCATCCTCTTTAGCAAACAGTCTAGTCTCTTTAGACTCAGACATTTTGGCGCCCAACGTGGGGCCTGGAAAGAGGAAAGGTGGAAAAAGAATAACTACCCTTTGTGTGAGTTATGCGCGTTTTGAACCCCTTGTGTGATTGACACGCATTTTGAACTTGTAGGTACCATGATGTTAGGGGTTGTTGCTTTCCTCTGGCATATAACCATGCCAAGATACCTGTCCCACCTGTCAACGTGTTTCAGTTTGGATACTAGTACTCTCATTGCGATAAGTACCTTTGAGTTTGTGCATTGGGTATATGACACGGCAAACTCAGCACCTATGATTTTCATCCGGAATATGTCCTCAAGGATGCACTACTGCTCTAGCCTAAGCTGTTTCCTCTGCGGTTTTAAGGATAATAGTACCCATTCTTATGGGGACACACAGGGGAATGCACGTGCCCAACCCTTTATTCAGTTCCCTTTTGGATACAATACAATGGCCTCTGGGAAGTTTAAATCACTTTTAGATGTCAGAGACATTTCAATGGTTGGGCTTTTCATCCTAAATTGTGCCATTATAGTATACCTGATATACCAAGCCAAGGCCAAGAATTACCGAGAAGGCATTCAGGAGCCTGGCTCAGGGGTGGAAAACCTCGAGTGGTGTGGGTTATGGGAGGACATGGGTAAATTCCTAGAAAGTTGCTCAGTTCCCATGACATGGAAACTTACTCTTGAACAACTCCTGAACCCTATAAAAATAATGAAAGCCGTGAGGGAGAGGGGTCGTGATGGATCCTGTCAGAGACTGAAACAGTTAATGATTTATGCATTCTGGGAGACTTCTACAGGCTTTTGACTTTCTGGTGGGCAACTGGGCCCATCCCCCCCCCCCTCCTTCAGTGCAGAAGATGTCAAGACCCGAAAAGGCGGGAAGAGCTGAGTTTGCCACGCCCTCCTCGTGGACTCCGCGCCAAAAAAGGGGGACGCCAACCTATGGGGATGGCTCCCCGCCCTGGGGGAGGTGCTAAATATATGGATTTTGACTGGTGACTTTGGGGTTTTGGCGGGGGTTTTTGCTTTTCCTTCTCCCCCCACCGCCTGCGGATCAAGACATCGCTGGATCCAGTGGGCGGTGATTATCTCATCTTCTTTTTTTTTCTTGCTCTCCCTTACTCTCACCCTGTCTTTCTCTCCCCTATGCATTTTTCTCCTCCCTAGAAAGGTTACAGCACCCAAAAATGTTAACTTACCTACTGATTCAAAATTGTTAAAATAAATCTTATCCATATATGTTTTCATACACCGATTATTTAGTGTTGTTTCGCTGTAATCCACCCCAAAGGAATTTTTGATGGAACCTGAGTTACCCCCCTCTCCCCTTTTCCTGGGGCGGGTCGTAACATTTTTGGCGTAGTCGGCAGGATCCTTTGGATGTGGTGGAGTAATCGGTGTATTCTAAAACTGATACCGAGGGCGAGTCAAATGGTGACCGTCCCCTCGCTGTAAAATTATAGTGAGAATTTTTCTCCTCTCGGTGTGACCCGGGCACATCAGACCTGTTGAAAGGTTTCCTGGTGTGGCCTGGACCTGTTGAAAGGTTCTCTGGTACCTGGACCTGTTGAAAGGTTTTCCAGGAGAGAGTCAAACCAGCCCTCAGAGGGTTAAGGGGGAGAAAGACATTAACCTAAGCTGGGTTAATGACTGAGGCAAAGGGGATGACACCCCAGGTTGAGTTATATGGGGATTATTCCCTCCTGATAGCTATCCTTGGTTTAGAATTGTTTTTTGTGGGTGCTGTCTTAGGCGTGTTCCTTAGAGCAGTGCAAAAGCAAAAATCAGCTATTCAGAAATCTGTAAGTGAAGTGATAAAATCTTTCCAAGAGTCAATGAGAACTTTGCAGGACCAGCTAGAAAAAGAGGCTATTCAAAAATCTACCGGTGAGGTGATAAGGTCTCTTCAAGAGACAATGAAGGCATTACAGGAGCAATTAGGAAAAGAACGCCAGCAGTTAACTGCTGAACGACAGGCACTGGAGAAGGAGAGAGAGATTAACTCATTGCTTCGATCAGCTCTGCAAGATGAGGAGGAACAAAATGAAAGGCTTAAGAAGATACTGGAAATGAAAAATTGTGAATTGCGAGACATTAGTTCAAAATACCCTAAACCGGTAGATGTTAACAAATCCCTGTACCCCTCTGGGGAATTAGAAGAGTTGAAGCAAAGTTACCCGGAGGACGAGGCAATACATATGCGTCCCCTCATTAAAACTGAAACCACTGGCCAGGGGGCAGATCGGCAAACTACCACACGAATTACCCCGTACACGGGGGAAGCACTGGCCAAAATTCAGGAAAAATACAGTCGTAAGGCCAGTGAATCAGAGACTGAATATGTGTGGAGGGTGTCCCTTACAGGAGGGGATCGGATTTTGTTAAGTGAGGATGAGGCCAGAGGATTTTGGGGCCCAGGGGTCTTCCTGACCACAAATGATAACCGAGCCCCGTGGCCGCTGACCCAGAGAGCTGCCTACTGGGCAGGCGGGTTAGACCCTATCGAAAGGGGAGATCCTCACACAATTAAAACCCCCACAATTGGCCACATTGTCGAAAGCGTACAAAAAGCTGCATGCCTCCAATTAATCCATACAAGATTGTTGGACTCGCAGCGGCATTCCCCTATGGAACTCGAAGCGGATCCACAAAGATTTCCGCCCTGATAAGAGGCCTGCCTGATGCACTAAAAACTCATGCTAAACAACTACAAGAGCGCATAATGACAACCCCCAGAAGAAGGGGTGCTCCACTGGGGATGACCTGGTTAGAGGTAGCCCAAGAATTGGTAACTACTGGTCGACAGTTGGGGGTCTCTGATACAAGTAGTGTTAAGCAAAAAACAGATATCAGGAGGGTAGGAGAGATCCGAAAATCACCTTTGCCAGGTAATCGTCAGCAAAGTGCAACACCCAGTGAGCGAACAAGGTACAGTTTGTGGGTGGAGGGTATCGAGAAAGGAATTCCTCGAGAAGTGATGGATAAACTACCCACAGCTAATTTGGAACACTTGATAAAGCAGTGGGATAAGATCAAAGAGCGTGAGCCACCCCCTGGGGGCAACCCTCTCCAGGAATCCAACACTGTGGTTCCCTCAGCTCCACCAGAAATCAGTTTAACCAATCCCGAGCTGGGAAACGGGACTCGCCGCTCCCATTAAGTGAGCCGGGGAGCGGTCAGTGGGTTTATATGAGAAGGCTCACAGAAAACAACCAGGGAGATATGGTGATCACTTTTCCTCTCGGCCCTTTTAAATCTTTGGTTACATTCCTGGTGGACACGGGTGCACAGGTCTCAGCACTCCAAACTGAAGCTGCTACCCAGTGTGGCATTAAGCCAGACAAAAAAAAAATATGGGTAACCGATGCCTTTGGCAAATCCCAACCCCAATACACTGCTCGAGTAAAATGCTGGTTACCGGGAGATGAGACAGCCACAGAAACTACCATGATTGTGGGGCCACTACCAGCTAACATCCTGGGGTTAGATTTATTAAAGGGTCGAGCCTGGACAGATGCCAGAGGGAGAGAATGGGTGTTTGGTCTCCCATCCCTCTCTGTCCGTCTGTTACAAACCGCTCCAAGTCTGCCTCCTTCCAAAATAACAAACGTAAAACCCTACCCACTCCCTTTAGGGGCACGTGAAGGAATTGCTCCAGTAATTGCAGAACTGCAGGAGCAAGGAGTGGTTGTCCCTACACACTCACCATATAATTCGCCGGTATGGCCTGTTCGCAAACCTAACGGAAATTGGAGGCTCACAGTAGATTATCGACGGCTCAACTCTAACAGTGGCCCCCTGACAGCTGCAGTACCAAACATAGCTGAGCTGATTGCTACAATTCAGGAGCAGGCCCATCCAATTCTTGCAACTATTGATGTCAAAGATATGTTTTTTATGGTTCCCTTACAGGAGGCAGACCAAGATCGTTTTGCTTTTACCTGGGAGGGTAATCAGTATACCTTTACTCGCCTACCTCAGGGATACCGACACTCCCCTACCCTGGCCCATCATGCACTCGCACAGGAGCTGGCTCAAATTACTCCTGAAGAAGGAACTAAGGTATATCAGTATATTGATGGCATATTAATTGGTGGCTCCGATGTTATACCAGTGAACCAGACCCAGAAAAATATTATCACTCACCTAGAAAGTCTGGGGCTCCAAATTCCCACAGAAAAGGTACAGCTTGCCTCCTCCGAAGTAAAATTCCTAGGTATATGGTGGAAAGGAGGAGCAGTGTGCATCCCTCCTGAAACCTTAAACACCCTAGAGCAAGTAAAGATGCCAGAGAGTAAAAGAGAGCTCCAGCATGTTTTAGGTTTGCTGGTTTTTTGGAGAAAACATGTGCCAGATTTCTCCATTATTGCTCGTCCCCTGTATGACCTGACACGAAAAAAAACAACATGGGAGTGGACCCCCATGCATGAAGAAGCTCTGAAATTACTAATCTTTGAAGCTAATGTATACCAAACTCTGGGGCCTATACATCCCACAGATCCACTCCAAATTGAATGGGGATTTGCAATCCACAGTCTGTCCATACATATGTGGCAGCGGGGACCTGAAGGTCCCACTCGCCCCATTGGTTTTCTTTCTCGCAGCCTAAAAGATGCTGAAAAACGATACTCTGCTTGGGAAAAAGGCCTGTTTGTGGTCTGTTTAGCCCTGCAGGAAGCAGAGAAGACAATTCGACACCAATCAATCATCCTGCGAGGGCCTTTTAAGGTTTTAAAGCCAGTGATATCTGGAACCCCCCCTCCTGCAGGGGTAGCTCAGAGAGAAACAGTCCGGAGATGGTATGCACAAATTGATCATTACTATCACTCTCGTCAAATAACTGAAGGAGCTCCAAAAATACTCCAAATACAAGAACAATCTTGTAAGCTACCTGATTCAAACCCTCCTCCTTCCTATATAAAACCTGCTCCCGCTTTTGAACCTCACTTAAAAAATGTTTGGTTTACAGATGCTTCTGCCAGACGAGAAGGAAAAGTGTGGAAATATCGAGCCGTGGCCCTACATGTTGATTCAGGGGACAGGGTAGTGACAGAAGGAGAAGGGAGTGCTCAGGTCGGGGAGTTAGTAGCAGTATGGAATGTATTTACCAGAGAAGCAGACACTGAAGGAGACACATACATTTACACAGATTCCTATGCAGTATTCAAAGGATGTACAGAATGGCTCCCTTTTTGGGAACAAAATCAATGGGAAGTGAATCAAATATCAGTGTGGCAACAAGAAAAATGGAAAGAGATCCTAAACATAGCTAAACAAAAAACATTCCTTGTGGGATGGGTTGCTGCACACCAAACAGATAACAACCCCGCTCATCTGTTAAACAATCAAGTAGACTCACTGACACGGTTAGCTAAGATAACAATAGAGGGAGAGGGACAAAATTGGGAACGTCTGTTAGAATGGTTACATGTAAAAAGAGACCACTCAGGAAACAGAGATCTGTTTAAAGAAGCAATCAGTAGAGGGTGGCCAGTTACCAGGGAGCTGTGCAACACAGTGATCTCTGCCTGTAGTCTATGCCGCACCAGGTTGAAAGATCATGATCCACTGAAAGATCCACCCCTGCACCTGAGGGATAATAAAGGATTGTGGGATACCTGGCAGGTAGACTACATCGGTCCTTTCAGAATTTCTTATGGAAAACAATACATCCTGGTTGGGGTAGAGATAATATCAGGACTAACCCTGGCTGAAGCTGTGCGACGAGCCACGGGAGAGAATACTGTGAAAACTCTAAAGCTATGGTTCAGTTATCTACCCAAACCAAAGTCTATCCAATCAGACAATGGGAGCCATTTCACTGCCGGGGTGGTACAAGAATGGGCCCGAGAAGAGGGAATTCAATGGACCTTCCACACTCCATATTATCCACAAGCAAATGGTATTGTGGAACGTACCAATGGGCTCCTAAAGCGAGCCATAAAACCTCATAACCCTGAATGGGCCTCCAGAGTTTCTGATGCAGTAACCAAAATCAATAGCCGATGGGGAATAAACGGTTGCCCTCGAATTACAGCATTCTGCCCCGAACCCCCCACTATTTTACTGAGGGAAAACAAAAGTAAAGATCCTGTAAAACCACTCCATTATCCAGGCCAACCCGTATTAGTAAATCTACCCTCTGTGGGACAAGTGCCACTCACTCTGAAAACCCTGGTTAACCCTCATACATGGGTAGCCACAGATGCTCACGAGAAGGACCATCGAATAAACACTCGATGGATTCTTCCTTCTTTTTAACAATTGGTCCGCAATGGGCCAGATTTGTTCTTTTTGCAGAAACCTACCAGCAGAAGAGATCACACCACATGATACCGATAAAGCCTTCTGCTGCTGTTATCATTAGTTCTCATTATCCTATGACAACATGAAGTGACAACAGAACTGAAGAGTTATACTGTTTTTTTTTACCACATTGGTTGTTTGCATGTGTTTTATCTTAAAAATGTCATGATCCTAATAGTTTTGAACCTACCACAAACATTGTGTTTGTGTTCCCCTACTCCCAAAATTACTTGTATTAAGGATTGTTAACTTGTTTGTGTAGTTTTCCTGAGATGTATTGTTAGTTTAATTATTGCCAAGTTTATTTTGTCTTTTTAAATATCTAAACTCAACCAAATATAACCTGGGAGTTAGTACAAGTATTCATGCATATTTGAAATCATACAAATATGTATTATATACGTTAGCCCTCTGCCTTGAGAGGCATTGAATTTCATATTTGGTTAAATTTAACAAATAGAACTAAATTTAGGCCCAAAGAGAACATAAGAAAGCCTTTTACCAGCTCCCAAGTAACTCAATGTTTTTGATGTATAATTTCAAGTATGTATATATGTTTGTAACCTTATTAATGTTATTTGATTGTGTACTTGTAACCTTATTAATGTTAAGAAATTTGATTGTAGCCTATTACTCACCCTGATTACTCACGGGGTGGAGAGAGAGTAGCTAATACAAATTAGCTTACTATTTTATTATAAAGTTGTTTTTTTGAGAGAGGAGAATTGCAGTGCATTGGGGCTATCTCTTCCTTTCCTTTACTCTTCTGTCTTCCTGTTACGAGAAGCACCGCCCACAAAGAAGATTCACAGAGAAGAAAAAAAAATCATTGAATGCATAAATCACGGGGTGGTGTCAGAGACTGAAACAGTTAATGATTTATGCATTCTGGGAGACTTCTACAGGCTTTCGACTTTCTGGTGGGCAACTGGGCCCATCCCCCCCCTCCTTCAGTGCAGAAGATGTCAAGACCCGAAAAGGCGGGAAGAGCTGAGTTTGCCACGCCCTCCTCGTGGACTCCGCGCCAAAAAAGGGGGACGCCAACCTATGGGGACGGCTCCCTGCCCAGGGGGAGGTGCTAAGTATATGGATTTTGACTGGTGACTTTGGGGTTTTGGCGGGGGTTTTTGCTTTTCCTTCTCCCCCCACCGCCTGCGGATCAAGACATCGCTGGATCCAGTGGGCGGTGATTATCTCATCTTCTTTTTTTTTCTTGCTCTCCCTTACTCTCACCCTGTCTTTCTCTCCCCTATGCATTTTTCTCCTCCCTAGAAAGGTTACAGCACCCGAAAATGTTAACTTACCTACTGATTCAAAATTGTTAAAATAAATCTTATCCATATATGTTTTCATACACCGATTATTTAGTGTTGTTTCGCTGTAATCCACCCCAAAGGAATTTTTGATGGAACCTGAGTTACCCCCCTCTCCCCTTTTCCTGGGGCGGGTCGTAACA
This sequence comes from Pipra filicauda, assembly GCF_003945595.2. Lineage (NCBI taxonomy): Eukaryota > Metazoa > Chordata > Aves > Passeriformes > Pipridae > Pipra > Pipra filicauda. The sequence continues at coordinate 28,626 of NW_024103567.1, read as the reverse complement.
GATCCATGGAGAGGCAGTTGGCAGCTGAATGTGGGGCCTTGGTCATTGCCTACAGGAAGTTGCTTGGTATGGTGCAGCATTTCCAGGGGAAAGGAAAAGATGAGAACAAGATGCCTGATACCAAGGTGATTCAGGATAAGGCCAAAACTAAGGGGGAGACTAAGCCAACGGAGGTTGCCCCTATCCAAAGGAAGAAATATAAAGCCAAATCAGCTCGCCCAGTTGACGATGATGGAGAGCTGGGTCCTCACAAGTGGCTGCTCCAGAGCCAGAAATCATCACTGAGTCTCTATCGTATAATAACCTCCGGAATTTACGGACAGATGTTGCTCGTCGTCCGAGTGAGCCCGTTCTGGCCTGGATGATCCGAGTTTGGGACTCTACAGGTGATGCAGTAAATCTTGATGGCGGTGAAGCGAGGTTCCTGAGATCTATTGCCCAAGATGTGGGTATTGAGGAGGTGTTTGTGAGGGAATCGAAGTCCCTGTCCCTCTGGCCACGGTTTTTAGACGGTGTGAGGGAGAGGTTCATTTACAGAGATTCCTTGCAGGCAGATCATTACACCAAGAGCTGGAAGACCATAGAAGAAGGAATCCTACGGCTGAGAGAAATGGCACTGCTGGAAGTATTGTTTGGAGGGAATGGGCAACCTACCAACGATCCTGACAAGGTTAAGTGTACACAACAGATGTGGTGGAGCTTCACACGTATGGGGTCGTCCACACACAAAGGTTACCTGACATCATTGCAGGCCGGAGAGAAGCGGGAGCCAGTGATGTCTGTAATAAATAAACTTCGGTTGTATGACAGTATGATCGAAGGACCGATACAGGCCCGCATCTCCTCCGTAGAGACAATGATTAATGAGTTCAAAGAATTAACTACAGGGTTGAAAGAGAGGATTGAGGGAAACAACTTCCATATGGCCCCAGTGAGAACCAGACGCCCCCCAGCTAGAGAGAACGGACAGACCTCACGAACTGAGTTGTGGTACTTCCTAACTGACCATGGAGAAGACATGAGACGGTGGGACAGGAAACCTACCTGGGCCCTAGCAGCCCGAGTACAAGAGTTGAAAGAGAAAGGAAAAGGGAAGTCTGCAAAAGTGAGTGCTGTACCAGTATCCTGCGGGCAGGAATCTGACTCGCTAGAGGGCACCTCCCGTCGACATTCACAAGAGGAAAACGGTGACTGGCAGGATGAAGACGAATGTTAGAGGGGCCCTGCCTCTAGCCAGGTAGAGGCACGGGACAACCGTGTCTATTGGACTGTGTGGATCAGATGGCCTGGCACGTCAGACCCACAGAAATATCGGGTTTTGGTTGATACTGGTGCTCAGTGTACGTTAATGCCCTCGGGACATGTGGGACCAGACTATTACCATTTCTGGAGTGACTGGAGGATCTCAAGAGTTGACCATGGTGGAAACTGAGATGAGCTTGACCGGGAAAGACTGGCAGAAACACCCCATTGCGACTGGTCCAGATGCCCCATGTATCCTGGGCATTGACTATCTCAAGAACGGGTACTTCAAGGACCCCAAGGGACATAGATGGGCTTTTGGAATAGCTGCTATGGAGACCGAGGCAGCTAAACAGTTGAACTCGTTGCTCGGCCTCTCGGAGAGCCCTTCAGTCGTAGGGTTGCTGAAAGTAGAGGAACAGCAAGTGCCAATTGCCACCACAATAGTGCATCGCCGACAGTACCGGACGAACCGAGACTCTGTGATCCCCATCCACAAGACGATCCGTGAGCTGGAGAGCCAAGGGGTGATCAGCAAGACCCATTCACCTTTCAACAGTCCCATCTGGCCTGTGCGTAAGTCTAACGGAGAATGGAGACTGACTGTGGACTATCGTGGCCTGAATGAAGTCACCCCACCGCTGAGCGCTGCTGTTCCAGACATGTTGGAGCTCCAGTATGAGCTGGAGTCCAAGACAGCGAAGTGGTATGCCACTATTGACATCGCAAGCGCATTCTTCTCCATTCCCTTAGCAGCAGAGTGGAGGCCACAGTTCGCTTTCACCTGGAGAGGCGTGCAGTACACTTGGAACCGACTGCCCCAGGGGTGGAAACAAAGCCCCACCATCTGCCACGGACTGATCCAGGCCACATTAGAGAAGGGTGAGGCTCCAGAACACCTGCAGTACATTGATGACATCATCATATGGGGGGACACAGCAGAGGAGGTTTCCAAGAAAGGAAAGAAAATCATTCAGATCCTCCTGGGAGCCGGTTTCACCATAAAGAAGAGTAAAGTTAAGGGACCTGCCCGAGAAATCCAGTTCCTGGGGGTGAAATGGCAAGATGGGCGTCGTCAGATCCCGACAGAAGTCATCGATAAGATCACAGCCATGGCCCCACCAACCAGTAAGAAGGAAACGCAAGCTTTTCTGGGTGCCATAGGTTTCTGGAAGATGCATATCCCGGAGTACAGTCAAATCATAAGCCCTCTCTATCTGGTTACCCGAAAAAAGAATGATTTCCAGTGGGGCCCTGAACAGCAACAGGCATTCGAACAGATTAAACAAGAGATTGCACATGCTGTAGCCCTTGGGCCAGTCAGGACGGGGACAGATGTGAAAAATGTACTCTATTCTGCAACTGGGAATAAAGGTCTCTCCTGGAGCCTCTGGCAAAAGGTGCCTGGTGAGACTCGAGGCCGCCCACTTGGGTTCTGGAGCCGAAGCTACAGGGGATCTGAAACCAACTACACTCCAACAGAGAAGGAGATCCTAGCAGCTTATGAAGGAGTACAAGCTGCCTCCGAGGTGATTGGCACAGAACAGCTGCTCTTGGCACCTCGACTACCAGTGCTGAACTGGATGTTTAAGGGAAAGGCGCCCACCACACATCATGCCACTGATGCTACATGGAGTAAGTGGATCGCTCTGCTCACACAGCGTGCCTGTATTGGAAATCTGAATCACCCTGGGATCCTAGAAGTCATCACAAATTGGTCGGAAGGTAAGAGCTTTGGTCTAGCAGATGAGGAAGCAGAAGAGCAGGCGGTACGGGCTGAGGAAGCTCCAGAATTCGATAAACTACCGAAAGAAGAAGCACACTACGCCCTCTTCACTGACGGTTCCTGTCGCCTTGTAGGAATGAAGCGCAAATGGAAAGCAGCTGTATGGAGCCCCGCCTGACAAGTTTCAGAAGCTACTGAAGGGGAAGGAGAATCGAGTCAATTTGCAGAGCTCAAAGCTGTCCAGCTGGCATTGGACATTGCTGAACGGGAGAAGTGGCCAAAGCTTTACATCTACACTGACTCGTGGATGGTAGCCAATGCTCTGTGGGGATGGTTGGACAGATGGAAGAAGGCCAATTGGAAACACGGGGGGAAACCCATCTGGGCTGCTGATACGTGGCAAGACATCGCTACCCGAACAGAGAAGCTCACTGTGAGGGTCCGCCACGTAGATGCCCATGTGCGCAAAGGTCGAGCCAATGAGGAGCATCGCAACAATGAACAGGCAGACCAAGCTGCACGAGTCAAGGTGTCACAGGTGGACTTGGACTGGCAGCACAAAGGAGAGTTGTTCCTAGCACGGTGGGCCCATGATGCCTCAGGCCATCAGGGCAGAGATGCCACCCATAGATGGGCACGAGACTGAGGGGTGGACTTAACCAAGGACATTATTTCCCAGGTTATTCATGACTGTGAGACCTGCGCTGCCATTAAACAGGCTAAGAGACTCAAGCCCCTATGGTATGGTGGACGTTGGAGTAAGTACAGGTATGGGGAGGCCTGGCAAGTCGATTACATCACACTGTCACGAACCCACCAAGGTAAGCACTATGTGCTTACCATGGTGGAAGCCACCACTGGATGGCTTGAGACGTACCTGGTGCCTCACGCTACTGCCCGAAATACCATCCTGGGCCTTGAAAAGCAAGTCCTGTGGCGACGTGGTACCCCAGAGCACATTGAATCAGATAACGGAACTCATTTCAAAAACAGTTTAGTTGCCACCTGGGCAGAGCAGCATGGCATCAAGTGGGTGTACCACATCCCATACCACGCAGCAGCCGCAGGGAAAGTTGAACGACATAATGGACTGTTGAAAACCACCCTGAAGGCGTTGGGTGGAGGGACAGACAAGAACTGGGACCAGCATCTAGCAAAGGCTACATGGTTAGTTAACACCAGAGGTTCCATCAACCGAGCCAGCCCTGCCCAGTCAGAGTCCCTCCACACTGTGGATGGAGATAAGGTCCCCGTGATTCACGCGAGGGGTGTGTTAGGGAAAAAGGTTTGGGTTGACCCTACCTCGAGCAAAGACAAACCCATTTGTGGGATTGTTTTTGCCCAAGGGCCCGGCTGCACCTGGTGGGTGATGCAGGAAGATGGAGAAACTCGGTGTATACCTCAGGGAAACCTTACTCTGGGGTGAGCTGGCTGTAACTGTCTACTTGTATCTGTATGTAACTCTGCACCTGTATCTGTATTTGTATCTTCCTATTAGTGGATGTGTGCATAGTTGGAATACTGCATGTACGTATGAGGATCAAAGATTTAATCTGATAAAGTGCGGCAGCATGGGAAAGAAAAATTAGGGGTGGATAATGTTATAGATTAGGAAATCAGGGGAATTTTTCTTTCCCCTGCCCCACTCCAAGGGAAAGAAACGGAGTGAGCGGGGGGAAGGGAGGTTATTAGCATTACAAAAGATGTAGCTAGCTGAGGTTAATGGGCGATTTGGAGAAAGAAAAGGGGGAGGCGGGGGGGGGCTGGGCTCTGGTCGGGAAGGTGAGTGGCAGAGGGCGTGGCTGGTTCTCTGGGTGCAGACAGGCATTTTGCTGGGGAGGGGGACTGGAGGTCTAGCTTTCTTTTGGCTGTTAATCCTGGGGAGCTCGACCTCTCATCCTGCTGGTTTCGACCTGCCTGACTGTCCCGCCCGCCGGAGCTGCTGTGTTTCATCGGAGAGTTTTGCTTGCCCGCGGGAGAGGAGGAGGAGTTTTTGACACACCACCACCTGAGACTGCAGTGAGTCCTCGCCACTTGAGACGGCGGTGAGTTCCCGTGGGAGTGTGCTGCTGTCATGGTTTGAGATAGTCCCAAAATCCAATTCTCTAGCTCCATCCCCCCCTCCCACATCTCAACCTAATGTGAGAGAGGTTTTTCCAGACAAAACACACCAGACTCCAAAGTGGGGGAAAGGGAAATATATTACAATGACTGTACAAATAAATACCATATCACATTATACACATGATCATAACTATCTCTACCATGACATATATATTTACAATGGATCAGATCTCTTCTCCCCTCCAAATAAAAGTCTAGGAGGGAAAGAAGGACAGATCCCTTCCAGTCTCTGAACAGCAGCATCTTCTGAGGCAGCAGGTTTCTTCTCATCTCATGCAGCAGCTGATAGCTGGCTTTCTGCCAGCGTCCACGAGGGAGGTATTCAAGCTCCCCCGGCCCTATCGCCTCACAACCGAGGGGTCTTCCGTGGGCTTCGTAACCCCAGACAAGGTCGTTTCACCACGTCATATCACGAAGACACAGGGGAGTCTTCGTGACGGTCTGGTATCTCTTGCAGGGCCTCTGTGCCCTGTCTCTCAGGCTGCCACCATGGCAGCAGTGCGAGGGGGGGAGAGCCAAGGTCAACTCCCCCTGCATTCCTCTCGGAGCTCTCTAGCTCCTTTCTACAGTGCATGTCGCACTTCAAGGCTCTTTCAAGTAAGAGTCCATCATCTTCCTCCTTACAGGAGGTCTCAAAGGAGTTTTGGGGATCTGGTATCAGTCTTACCCCCAAGAACTCTGTAGCTCTCAGCTGCTGGCTCTCCTTTCCTCGACTCTCCTTCCAGGAGTCTCCTCTGCAGTGCTGCATGTTGCTTCTGCTACTTCTTCAGTTCAGGTTCTTATCTCTGGCTCTCTGCCACTGTTTCTCCGGTCAGCGTCGGCTGCTGCTCTGTGCCCATGGAGAAAACATCTCCCGGCATACTACAGGCACCTAGCCCAGCTTTATGCTGTTCCAGGTCCCTGCAGCCCCCAGCCAGGGGCTGGGAGGGGCCAGAGGCCCCAAGGGGCTCAGAGCCCCTACCTCGTGGCTCTACAACATGGCCACCTCTCCTACCAACCCAAACTACAACTCTTCTTTTCCGGTCTGGTTGTGATATGTTTACATTTCTGCAGGAGCGCCCATTGGGCAGAACTTCAAAACTTCCAGGGGTTTCTACCCCTTGGGGTCTACCACTTCTCTTAGTCTTTGGGGAAAACAAGGTTCAAACCACTACAGCTGCCTACCTTCCTTTTCGCCCCCACAGAGGCAAGGACCCCCCCATCTCCTTCTTGGCTTCCCCACGCGGTCCGGGACCGCTCTCTCCGGTCTCCCTCTTCCCGCGGGTGACTGCCGGAGCCCACAGTGCCCCCTGCCGACCATGACCGGGTACTGCAGGTCCTGCACCTTCCAGCGGTCCTACAGCGCCCCGTGCCGACCACGACCGGGTACTGCAGGTCTTACGCTTAGTGGCCCGTGACAGCGCCCCCGCGACCACGGACCCGGTACTGCGGCCCGCGCTTCAGGGCCAAACAGCGCCCCTGCAGACCGCAAATAGGAATGTGCTAAAGGACAGAGAAGCCTCTTCTAGCCTTGTTGTTGTGGTTGTTGTTGCTGTTGTCGTTTTGTTGTGTACTGTTTTTTTGCCAACATTATAATTTATTTTTTTTATATAAAGGGTGTTATTTCTTCTTTCTTTCCAACATTTTCCTCGAGTAAAGCCCCTTAATTTGACAGTAACCATGCAGAGAGAGATGCTTTTGGTCTACGTCACAAACTCATCCTTCTTTAGCAACAGTCTAGTCTCTTTAGACTCAGACACGGTTAACTGGAAAGTCTCCTTTCTACTCCACCTACCCCCAAGTCTACACAGCAGGGCAGAGCAGTTCCAGGCCCAACACAAACTCCAAGGACACATTTCCAGACAAGTGCTGTGGTGCAACGAGGAGAGAGAACTCAGAGAGGAATGACGTCAAAATGGATGTGCTGCCGCACGAGAAGACGGAGGATACGGCGAGACTGAACGGAGGAGGCTCTGAGGAGCCTGAAAAGACACTCTAACAGAATGGCCTGGGACAAGAACTGCCTACAAAATTGCTGAGATGGATGGGAGACAAGGCTATGTTCAGAATCTTCTTGGATTCTCACAAGTCCTGGGCGGTTACAAGGGATGACTGCACGGCATGGCCACCGATACAAACTGTAAGGAGGCTGTAAAAGACACCTGACCTGACACTTCTCAGATGCAATTCTGATGCACATCCAAGCTAGCGAGCCAAAGAACGGATGGTATGGGCACTGGGCTGGGCAGTGCAAAGGTTCAAGACCCTAGGAATGATGCCTTGACATCTCAGATAAGAACTTCGAGGGCAGAAAGCAAAGACATGGTGATTATGAATTGTAAGACACGAAACACAGACTGGACAAAGGACATGACACAGACCTGAACTGCTCTGCCCTGCACATCCTACTCCATGATGAAAAGTAAACTGCTCCTCCTATGTGTGCCAAGGGCCTGTTAGGGCAGACCCTTTCCCCTCTGCTCATTTGAAAATCCCTCCCTCCTAACCATAAAACTGGACCCAGCTCTCATCCCCTCTCCAGGTGGTTGTCCTCCACTTATCTTTCCCATAGTCGGGGATGTGAATCCATCTTCGATGCAAAGGAAGGATGCCTGGCTGGCTCACAGGGTCGTGCGATCCCTGACTCGCTCGGCTACAAGAAAGAAAACCGAAACTGAGGCAAGAGTCCAGAAGCACGTGGATGATAACCCCGCAATTGGCTACTCACCCTCCCCTGAGCTGAGAGGTTCTGGGGCCACTGGCTCCAACCCGAGTTGGAGGCTGCTGCCGTCACCATCTGCTGTACCTGGGTGAGTGAGAAAAAAAGTTACGTGGTGTTTCTGAAAGTAAGGGAGACCCCAGGACCTCCTCC